>NC_082348.1:20716424-20968924 GCF_027477595.1 Haemorhous mexicanus
TGTCCAAACATGAATATAAGGTCCAGCTTGAATCTCCCATGTATTTTTTTAAAGAAAGCAGCTGTGTTGTCCTTCAGGAAAACAGCTTGTAATTTAGCATTACTGTGTTATATCCCCTAGGCAACGCTTTCTGTCTTCAGGACATATATTTATCACAGACATCACAGTATCTCTATGGTGGTTTAGTTTTCCATCAAGCAAAGCTAAAAGAGCATTTAATTCCGTAAAGCTCTGATTGATCTTCACCACAATGTACCTCTGGTGCTTTTCTCAATGTCTCCTCTGCTGAACAAGATTTCTTCTTCCACTTTTGATCTCTCAGAAGTCTGAACTGATCTCAGAAGTGTGGGCTTGCTTTGCCTTCTAGCGCTACCTGTCTTTGTGCTTGGCAGAGCTTTCCTGTCCTTTGGTCAGCTCTGGAGTCCTGGTTAGCTCCATCAGCCAGTGGCTCTTTGCCTCACTCAGGAGGCTACCTGTGGAGAACTGAATGTATGTAAGCAAGGAAATAATCTGCCAGCCTTGGATGGCTTTCTCTTTTTGTTTTTAGTTTCATTTTTGGTATTATAAAACAGTCATGGAGAGTAGATAGATGGACACATCTTAATTGAACAGAAACATCATGGCTCCACTACTTCTCTGAAACTTTTCTCTGTTCTTAACAGAAGCTACTTTGTTAATTGCTCCTTCTTCTGGTGATCGTTTCACCCTTGAGCTCAGAGCAGTGCCCTTTTATTGTTACAAATTGTGATCCCAAAAAACACTAGAAACCAAGCTTGGTCTTCTGCGTAGCAGATACTGAGTGCTACAGCATTTGTCAAATGTGCACACAACTTGAGAAAAGAGCAAGCAAGCGAGGAAGAAGTGGGAATGCAAATTTTAGAGAAATCTTTCAAAGTCTGCAGTAATTGGCAAGGTAAATGCAAGGCTCTTTCTGCTTTTCATAACACTGGTAATATCAGTTTATGATAAAAACCTATTCTGAGTTACACCAGAAGGTAAGATATTTGCCAAAAAAATTCTTTCGTTTAAATTCTATTTTTTTATAATGGACATGAAGTGCCATCCATGCTGAATGACTGTTGGCATTCGACTTACCACTGAGCAACTGTATGTTGATGGATAAGCCAGTCTCATCCAAGTGTCAGGAAGATTATCAAAAAAAAAAAAGAGCTGTCTGTAGTTGCTCCATCTCTGAGGAGATTGCCAACTCACTCTAACAAAAGAAAACATTAGTGTGCTATTTGCGTCCCACAAAGAGACTGTGATAAGATGACATGATAAATGATAGAGGGCTTTTTTTTTTTCCCCCAGGAAAAACACATAAGGTAGCTAAATCATCAAGTGTAAAGAATATTTTGGCTCTTGCCACTGGGGTGAGTAATTTGTTTTTTAAAAAGGGGAAACAGAAAAACAAGAGTGTAGGTTCTGGGTTTTCACTCTAATTGCATTAAGCAATTCTATGATATAGTAATTCATATACATACACGTGGAAGCACCCACCTACGCATATGTGCAGAGAGAAAATGATAAAGGGCCAAATTACTAACTTGCTTTTTGATATCCCACAGAAAATTGTACATGCAATCAAGCTACCATTCTGCTGGCTTGCTTGCACTAATGGCTATTTGAGTGCCCATGTTTTGTTACTCTGAATTAAAGATCGAAAGGAAGGTAATTTTAGGTGGCAAAAAAGGAAGTCTCTTAAAAAAACTAGCTCTATGAATTAGATTTTCAGTACCTACTTTTGGAGTGGTATGCATTAACTACAGCTCTGCATGGATTTACCACAATTGTCTGTGTAAATTGCTAGCAATGCCTAAGAAGCTATTGGTTGCCCAGTTATGTGATTGAACATATATTACACGTTAGTGCAGCAGGTACATTGCTGTTTGAGATTGCTAGATATTATAAAAATTTGGCCTTCTATGATTAAGAACATTGCATGTTGCTATTCAGCACTTTGTTGGTGCTGAGAGACATATTATTACCAACAATTGCTGAAGATGTGTGACGAGTTCCCCATGTCCTTTTCCCCTCGCTTCACTGCACCCACCAGATGCACGGTGAGCCCAGGACTTGGGGGCTGCTGATGCTGCACCTTCACCTGCAGTTAATGGCCATCTCCTTATGATGGTCAAATGCCACATCCTGATGGCTTTGAAGATGTTGATCATATAACTATGTCCCTTTTCCAGCAGGGATCTATACCAAGTAGTGTTTGTTTTGGATGCCTCAAGGTCTCTTTAGGCATCCAACAGCCACCTCCTTTCTCTCCTATGGATAGCCTAAAACACAAGTGAACATATACCATAACTAGCAAGTAGATCTCTTTGCAGTTGTAACAGAAGAAGCAAATTTCTGCAATGGCAGAAGAGAAAAATGTACCAACCTTACTTCCATGTCTGTGCTGAAACAGGAATCAGACCATAATAAGAGACCTTGCATTTTGCTTCCTTTTATGCAGAGAGAGGATTTCAGTGTCCTGAGCTGTTTAATGCTATTTTTTTCCACACAAATTAAAAGAATTTGATACATGGAGATGAGTTACATGTTAGGAATTGGCAGCTTATGAAAGCCCAGTTTTAAACTAAATGAGAAATAAGCTCCCCAAGTGTCACTTACAACTGCCTGTTACTGGCATTTACACTGATGCTATTTAAAGCCATGCATCCCCTAAGATTAGTAAAGCAAAGCACACATATCTTCAGACCTTAGTTAGGTTCTTGAAGAGAATGCCTTACCTCATCTATGAGTGGATCCAGTCTTTCATACTCTGGAAAACAAAGCAATTGATGTGAGTATCATTCTGCTGGTGTTTGAGTAAAATATCTGATCTTCCTTTCCTCTGAAAGATTTTTTCTTTATGTTGTCTAGCTCTGCTTTCATCCTCAAGAGATACCATGATGCATGAGGCAACTGTGTCTGGTACCCACAACTGTATAAATGTAAAGGAAATTATAAAAATTGCATGAATGTAAAGGAAATTATAAACTTTGTGTATCTTAACTTCATGCAGTGAAAGCATTTCTGTGCCTTCATGTCATAGCATGAAGGATATGGAGGACTTATCCTCTGAAATGGAGAAGGAGAGGAAAATCTGTGCACATCCATGCTGTTAGGAAGAAAAACAAATTCTGCCTTATAGTTTGGAAATAATGGCATTTTGCAACCTGACAAAGGATCCTAAATGGCACAATGCTATTAAAATATTGTAACATTCTAGCAAGATCTTGTTTTCTCTGTGGTGCAAAAAAATGCATATATTTATGTCTCATGTATACTAGAGATCCCCCACTGCAAATTTCAGATTGAATCCCTGCAAAAAAATAGGTATGAAAATATCTAATTCTATTGAAAATGGTTCTGTAGGAGGAAAAAAACCCCAAATAAACCCAAAGACATAGGCAAAAACTGTCTTGTGACAAATTTGAAGCCTGCTCTGTATTTTGACTGACCTTGTCTTCCACAGCTTAGGAGACTCCTTCCCCAGTCACTCCTTAGTGACTGAGTATTTGAATTGCAGCTCTAATAGCATATGGAGCATGTTGTCTGCAGGTATGACAAAAGCAATCTCCACATTGGGGTGCAGGCCATAACATATGGCACTTTGGGGAGGCAGTATTTTATCCACATTTTTATGTAGCCTTCATAAGCCGGGTTTGAAGAGACTGCAGACCCTGAAGCAAGCACTGACTTCCTATCAAACTGTCAAAAAAATAATAAAAACCTTGTCACTAAGACACTGCTGGCAATCCTCACTAGACAGAATAAGGAACCTGCTTAGGCATAAATGAAATAGTTCTATTATGGAGCCATTGTTGAGAACAAGACTTTTATATCACTATTATATCCGTGGAAATTAATCTAATTTGTTCCCCATTTTAATTAGCCCCTTTATGTCACACCCAAGTTCCGATGCTTGCAAGAAAAAAAAAGAGGAATTTTTTAATAATCAGATTATCCTTCCGAAAGAAAACAGCAGAAAGATAATTTAAATTTAAAAATAAAAAGATGGGAATATTTTTAAAAGAAAAATGTTATTTCTTCCAAATTATGAAGTGCTGCTCTCTGGTGTAACATTATTATTCTGTGTAGCAACTTATTAAATGAAGCAATTTATGGTAGCATCTCTGAAAAATGCCATCCTTTATTGAAATGAAAGTAATAGCATAAGGACTGTAAAATAAAAAGGCAGAATATCTTCTTTTAGACCATTACAAAAATACATGTATTGTCTATTTGAAAATCAATACAGTATCATAAAATAAAATGGAGCTGTGGTATCATCATCATAATTTCTATTTCAAATGGTTTGCTGAGAGCCAAATTGTATCTTTTATGGAAAAAGAATGACAAATGGTTTAATTCAATATCACATGCGTGTGTATATATGGGCTGAAATTCTGCTACAACTCAAAGCTGTTAGGCAAATATTTTAGTATCACCACAAGTTTAAAAACAACAGACATGTGGGAGTGCATCCATTTATTTACACTTGTACTGACTTAAAATTCAAAATGCTGTTTGAAGCTTTTAAAGTACTGCTGTGGGATGTTAAATTACTGCTGAATTCTTACTGTTCTGAGATACCTTTCAACCTGCCAAGATGCATGATGATGATAATAATAATAATAACAGCAGCAGTGTGGGGATCTTTAAAATAATGTGGGGCTTATTTCTGTAAGATAAATACCATTTTCACTAACCCCTGTTTTATGATTCAGCATTTCTAATACAATAAAGAGAAATAATGAAAGTAAAACAACAACAGGTTTGTGTGGGCTGGGAAAGGGAAAACGAGCACGTGCATTGTCAGAATTTCTGCAGAAATTGTAGGGGGAAAGAAAACCTCATGTAAGTGGCGCTTCCCTCTCTCTTCCCCACGGGGAAAATTCCTCCTCTTGTTTTTAGTGTTCGCTACATTTCCTCCTTTTATTCCTTTTTCTGATCTCGTCCTTTTGTTCCCCTTGTCTCCTCGGATGCCTCTCCTTCCTCCCGCAGCGGGAGCTCCTGGAGCGGGGCCGGAGCGCGGCGGCCGCGGGGCGCTGCAGGTGAGCGGGGCGGCGGGGGAGGCGGGGGAGGCGGGCAGCCCCGGGCCGGGGCCGCGGCGGTGCGGGGCCCGCTGCGCTCCTGCCTCCCTCCCTCTCTCCCTCCCTCCCCGCCCTGCCTCCTTCCCGGGGACAGCGGGGCTGTGAAGCCCCCGCCTGTGGCGCTCGGAGCTTTCTGCACCTGCCTTGCTCAGGGCTGCGGGGGAGGAGGAGGTGAGGTGGCAAACGTGTTCTCAGGTGAGGATGGGGGCTGTGAACCACCCGTCTCCGCCGCGCTTGGCTTGCATGGCTTGGGAAGGAGCTTTTTGCTACCTGCTCCCATCGCCATCTGACAAATGCCGGGTTCAGCGAGGAGCCCTCCGCCCGCCAGGCACGGCCAGTGCCACAGGCAGATAATCACCGAATGCCCCACAGATGTGGGAGAGGACTTTTCCGCCTCTCTCCTGCTGAAGTAGTTTGTCGCACCTGGACCATTGGTCATTTTCGCCGCTCGGCCGCAGCAGCGCGGGCAGGGCACTACCAGAAATCTTTGCATTGCTACGGGATCAGAGGTCACCGCTGGAGGGGACCAGGGCTGGTTTATTAAACAGCCGAGATGTTTAAGGTGTAATTCCTCAGGAAGAGCAGTGTGCTTGTGGCCATTTAAACGAGTTAACGGAGCGTGCCCGTTCAAGCCCGTGTGTGCTCTCCCCAGGCACAAACCCCAGCTCCGGCGGGCGCCCGGGGTTGCTGTCGGCCGAGTCGCCTCAGCCCCGCAGGTCAGTGACCTCTGGCTCCTGCCCATGTCTCATCCCCGTCCTCCGGCAGGAAACTGCAGAAGAAAGTGCAGGACGCGCCTTGGTTTTGCTGACACCGCTCCAGCCGCGCTGGCTCCCGCGCTGTAATGACCGGGCTGACACAGGCGCCCGGGCGGGAGGCTCCGGATCGGGGGCGGGTTACAGACTCTCCACGCCGGTGCCTGGGTGTTGGCAGCGGGTGCTGGGAGTGCGGCCCTGCGTGCGGAGTCCCGTATGCCCCCACTCCAGCGTCCACACGAGCGTCTACGAGAGGGAAAGCTCCCAGCCCCGCAGCGCTGCCCGGGGTCAAACGCGCTCCCCGCGGGACTCCCCCGGCGGGTCCGGGCCCGGCCGGTGCCCCCGAGCCCGCCCGCGCCTCGGCCCGGCCCGCGGGGCAGCCGCCGGCAGGGGGCGCTCTGGCTCCGGGAACGCGCTGCAGCTGCCCCGGCCCGGCCCAGGCCGCCCGCCGCCAGGGCAGGGGGAGGGCGGGCCGGGGGCACGGGCGGCTGCCCCGGGCGCCCGGCAGGTACCGCGGGGCCGGGCTGCCGCAGGGCAGCGAGCAGCTGACGAGCTCCCCGGCAGAGCCGCCGGCCCGGGAAGACGGCCCGGGAGGTGCGGCCCGGCCCGGCCCGGCACGCCGAGCGCAGCGGGGCCGGCGCGGGGAGGGCGGCGCCGCGGGGGTGGCGGGGCCGGGCCCGGCCGGGGCCGCAGCGGGCCCGCGCAGGCACAGCCCCGCAGAAGTTGGTGACAAACGGGTTTGTGGCCGTGGCTGCAGCCGCGGGTTTCTTTGTGCGTCTGTCAGCACTTTGGGTGACGTTCCCTTCGCCGCGCGGGTGGCTGGCGATTTTTCCCTTTTTTTTATTGCTGGAAGAGATTCTTCTATACAAGAGAAAAAGAAGAAAAGCCTTTGTAATTTTCACAGAGGTTTTTTAGACTATAGTGCCGAAAAAAGCAATTTGTTTGGTTTTTTTATTTGGTTTTTGTGTTGTAATTGCTGAGTTTTTTAGCATTCAGGTGGATGCTGGATGCTCTTTCTTTAGTAGATTTATGTCCTAAAGAGATACTTGATTTCTTTGACCATATCTGTGGTCATAGCTTACAACTACTACCTATAGACACCTGTGTTTGTAAGTATCTTTTAAGAGTCAGTAAGAAAAAAATGTTTTCATTAAAATCTTTCCAAAACAAAATTAAAAAAGGACAGAGGAAAATATGATAACCTAGCAGCCGAGCCATGCTTTCCTCTAATGTATGATCCAAATGTTTTTGACCAAACCCATAGGAATATAAATTGGTGTAGTGAATCTCACTGATTTACCTCAGCTGAAGACCTAATTCCAGTGCACTGCATGCTCAGAATATGTAAAAGATATTCCAGAGACACAAAACCACATGGTTGAGCATCTCAAGATAAACCAAACTAAGCTAGATGAAACCAAAATAAATTCTTGTTCTGTACTACAGTAATTACCTGTAGTGACTGCAAAATCTTCATTTCCCATGCACAGAGACAGGTACTTAGCTAGAAACTGTATGTGATGCTTTAAAATTGAAAGAAGTAGTTTCTTGTTTGATTTTTTTTTTCTTTTTTGGTGATAGATGTGCAGTCACTCTACAATATGTGAACAAATATTTAAGAAATGAAATTAATTCTGCTTTGCCATTGCATATCCAGTAAAGGCTTTTAGTGACTTCACTGTTTCAAGTGGCTTTAAAATGAGAAGTTTAATACTCACATTTTTAAAGTTTTATTTTTGTGGTGGTTTGTGTGCCTGGTCAAATTTATCCAGTGCAGCATGGTGATCAGGCAGTATTAAAGGTAGTGGCTTATCAGTTATTTTAATGGGAGGTTTCCTAAATCCACTCTGGAATGAGGGAAAGGAGCAGGTTCCCCACACTCAAAACCAATCGCCCTGCTGACTTCCTTCCCTGGTTTTCTTCAGTAATTTCTCTAATGTGTCCAACCACTTTACTATAAAATAAATATTCAGAGATAAGGAGGGAGAGGGGGGAGAAGGGAGGAAAAAATAGGCCTCCCAGTGAGCTATTGATTTGAAATTTCAAACATTTTATTGATACAAGAAAAACCCAGACATAAGGAAGCAGTTTGATATTGCACAATATTTGAAAAAAAATGTGTGCATCTGTTTAGCACAATACACTGCATAATGACAGCAATCTTCCCTGTTTGTATCTATTCATCTGATTATACAGCATAACAATTCTTTTTGCTACACATTTATTTACTAAAGGATTTTTTTTAATGGATAATAAATTAGTAAATCAGATATCATGTGCTTGGGAAAATATGTTAGTTGACTCCCTACATGCAAGATAGTTGCAATTCATATTTTATGTGCTATTCAGCGATCTCGCATACAGAGATGAAGTTGTGTGCTTCCCTTGTGGCAAAGACAAAGGAAGTTTTAAATCACTATTTAGTACTCTTTCATCTAGGCACATGTTATTTTGAAACGCTTCAGTTTTTAACACCGCAGTGCAGCACTGATGTAATGAAGAGCTTTGACTTACTTGAAGTATAACCCAGTGGCCTTCTTTTGATGCCTTTTCCATAGCTATTTCTGCTGCAGCTTCCTGTCCTTGACCCAGCGATACATTGTGAAGTTCTCCTGAGTCAATGGTAAATTCAGACTTGTTCCCTAAACAGAACAATATACTGTACTACTTTGAGCCAAATAATGAAGTGTTCAAACAAGCATGTGTTCTACACATAGTGTTAAAATGGCACCACATCACATGAGTCACCAAAGGAAAAAAACAGCCCTCAAAAATATAGTTTCAATCAATCAGCTGAGCTAGGATATTGTGCTGCCTTCTGGCTAGGTATTCTGAATTAGCAAAATGCTCCCGTGTCTGAAAAGCATCCCAGAGTGAAACAATTGATTCCTGCTCATGGCTTCCCTGCATATTGCCTATATGAATATTTCAGTGCACTCTGAAGTGGATATGTAAGAAATTTATCTAAAGAAAAAAATATAAATTAAGTTAATGTCTCACTGAAGGTGACATTACACACAGGCAATGAAAGGGGTTTTACAGAAAGTCTTTATGCTGGCATTAGGAAGTAGTTGGGTCAGAGGAGGGTTAGTAAATTTTCAGTAGGGTCAAATGTGTTGCTCAAGTATACTTGTGCAGGGTTGATGACTTGTGCAAATACAGAAGAGCAAGCAGCTCCTTCTGATTTCAGAGAGCAGTGAGTGTTCCCCAGACAGCTGCCTGAGCCAAGCACTGAAACTTTCCTCAGACACTGAGTGCTGGAGGTGTAATGCCATCGGTGTGTTAACATGTGACAGCGCTCAGCAGTCATGGAAAGGCCTGGTTTATTTCTCTGGTTGTGGTAGAATTTCTAGGACCAGTGGTATTGCTAACTAACTTGCAGAAAGTTCTTTTATTTTATGGTAAGTGTTATGTTTTCTCATGATTTTTAGTAATAGTATTTAGTCCAGACTGATCTAATAGTTCAGAATCGATAAGGGGACCAGTCCAGGAGATAAACACTACTGGGAACAGCACTGCCTTCTATGGAAGTTTTTGTGAACACTGGGCACATTTAGTTCCAAGTTACATGTGGGCTAAGTTCCCATAAATGAAGAATTACAGTTGACAGAAGCTCATGAAAAACAGCAAGGTGTAAGACCTGTCTGTGGGGTATAATGTTTTGTCATGACTTCATTTGGTAGAGATCCAAATGCAACACACGTTAGGGTCGCTCACAGTACAAAATCTGCCCTTCAAAGGGCTGAGACTGGTGATGCAAACTGACAGCACAAGTCATCCTGGACAGTCTGCTACCTCACATAAATAGTAGGTTGAGGAGAGAACTTCTCACTTTTCATGCCTTCCAAAATTTCTCCTTTCCGGACACTTCAAATCCATTTCTTTTGCTTGTTCTATCCAAGAACCTTCAGTATCTCTCTTCAAGTAACATAATTAATTTAAACATTGTCAACAATTGAAAGTATAATATGTAGAGCCAGTACATTTGAGCACAAGCATGTGGATTTTAGAAATCAATGTAACTGAAGTTTTTTATTTTTAAAAATAAATATAATATAAATTTTAAAATATAAAAATGTAGGGTCATTATTGTAGACACACTGTACCCTGATTTCTCTTCATGGAGAGTTAAAGAGAAAGTCAAGTAAATGTTGAAGCAGTGATCTAAGTTCAGAATGTTCACAAAGCATGAGTTTGTTTTTTGGTAGCTAAAAGCTTTAGACCAGAACAGCTGTGAAATTAATAGAACTTATTTGTAATATTTATCAGTGTTTATTTTCTCAAAAGCTTTGAGGTTTATTTGTGGCCAGTTTCCTCTTTAAAAAAATTTAAAAATCTTTTAAAATGATGCGATACAGCTTATGGATATCGTAAGCCTAAATCATACATATATAGAAACATTCCTTAGAGTATGTGAATATATTCACAGATGATGATTAAGCATGTCAATTTATAAGACCAGCTGAGTCTTCACCAAAGTATGGACAAAATTGTAACCATAAAGAATTTTTTTTCTGAAATCTCTGCCTTAACAAATTAATGTGGATTTTTGTGTGTAAGACTTTTAGTATGTCAGCAAGGCTAGAAACACTGAATTGTGCTGAGAAAGAGTATTAATACAACACTCCAACGTCAGTTGAACTCAGGTTTCTGTAGAAGAGGAACAGTTTTTATTAAGAAATTGCCAGATCAAAGTTATATGGTGAAATGCTTAAAATTTTAAAAGTCTGTAAGAACCAGACCTAAATTTTCCACCATTGTAAGAAACAACAAGAGAGCTCCACACCATTATTTATTGTGTTGTACAGGGATGTGCTGGGTTCTGTTACTTGGTATTTAATCCAGAGGTGCATTCAGCTGTGTATTAGTAGTGAGCACTGAGCCATTAGAGCAGCAAAAGATAGGACAGAAATAAACTGTTGGCTGCAATTGCCCCTTTGAAAAAGAACAGGAATTTTGAGAGGGGAGAGAAGGAGATTCCTTGGCCTCGGTGGAGTTTATTATTCTCTGGAAACAGGTAAACCAACCCTGGCTCAGGAAGATACTTTAGAATAGGAAATGTTTTGCCTTTGAAATGTACCAGATTACATGTCATTTCAAATAGTGTTCATGGCAAAGATACCCCTGGGACCACCTTACAAGAGCTTTATTTCTTGCCTGCAAATTAGTCAATTCAAAACACTTCTCCTCTCATCTCTGCCTTCAGCTCTTAATACCGCACACGCCATTCGTAAAATAGCGGAGAAGGATGAAAAGACCCTGGATACAATGGTACAATTAAAAAAATAAAACAAAAGACTGCAAAAGCAAGAACAAGATGGGTTTCAGCAGACAAGGGAAAAAATGAAATTTTGGTGCATTTTTGGAGGCATTTCAATAAACCCCTTTTCTTACGTTTCAGCAGGGGCTCATTGAAACAGCTATGTTTTCCAAGTGCAGGCAGACAGCCAATAGCATCTAAATTATTTTTAAGAAAGCACTTATAGCACTAAGCACTCACTACTACTAAATCCATCTTAGAGGAGAAGGGTGGAGTAAGAAGAAAGGTCAACAAATGTATCAAGTTCTTTGTGTAATGCCTCACTGACATTTTCCAACTCCCTCAGCTGGCTTTTATTTTTTTATTTTTTATTTTTCAGAATCCTGGTAAAATGTAGTAAAGGATTTAAGGTTATTGTCTGTCTCTCTCTAACTTCTGACATCTCTTTATAACAAGAAAGAGTCACAGCCAACTGTAACAGGAGGGCAACACAATGAATCCTGGTAAGACAGGGAAGGGGGGAGGTTCAACTTTGCTGCCCCTTTGCCCCTATTTCTTCCTCACAGAACAGAAGTGCCATCTGTTACTAGTCCTAACATGCATACATTTGATTTCCATTCAGTAATAACTATCACAGGAAAAAGATTATCAAGTGATCTAAAGCACTATCAGCATTAGCAGATCTTCCCATCCAGTGTTTTGTTTGTACCTCCAAAGATCTAGCAGATGAAATGGATATGGGCAAGTGTCTTAATTGCCTAGAATTATTTTGTTTTCTTGTAGAGGACCATATGGTCAAGGTGTGGATTATGACCAGACTGAGGATACTTAGGTGCTTAGGTCAGAAAGAGATTTACAAAAATCAAACAAGAGGACTGATGTTTATTTTCTCCAATCCGAACTCACTACAGTCTTTATTACTTGGTATTGTAATACATCATCATTATATTGGAAAGTAAAATAGCATGTTATGTGAGAGTAGACAGTAGCAAAGTATAAGACTATGTTAAAGCAATCTGTAAAAATGTTTCTTAGGCTTCAGTCAAATTTGTCACATTCATAAATAAAAATCCCAATACCACCAAACACCTTACAGCCCAGAAAACTCAGTTTAAGATTGTGCTAGTTTTAACTGGGGTAGATTTTCTGGGTTAATTTTCTTCATAGCAGCTGGTGTGGGGCTGTGTTGTGGATTTGTGCTGGAAACAGTGTTAATGTTTTAATTATTGCTGAGCAGTGCTCACACAGAGTCAAGGCCTTTTTTGCTCCTCAGACCATTCCACCAGCGATGAAGCTGAAGGTGCACAAAAAGTTGAGAAGACAGCAGCTGGGGCAGTTGACCCCAAGTGACCAAAGGGATATTCCCTGCCATATGGCACCATGCTCTCTGTATAAAATAGAGGTAGAAGTTGGCCCAGTCCTGGGCTGCTGGCTGCAGCTCAAGGACTGACTGGACATTGGTTTGGTGGTGGTGAGCAATTGTTTTTCATTGGCATCACTTTTTCTTGGCTATCATTTCTCCCTTTTTTGGTATTATTACGGATCCCTCAGCTATGGCCAGTTTTGCCTGATACGTTATAGTTGAAAGAAATGGGTGCAGCAGCAGATCTCTGCAAAGGAAGGGTGCCTACAGTGTGCTGTTTGCAAAGCAGGGTAATGATTAAACAACTGGTGCAGTGGGATTTCTCCGTCGGAGCCCTTCAGGTATTTCGCTGCTCTTTCCTCTTGCTGTCTATACCCGATTGTTTCAGCAGTCTCTCATTTCTTCAGCTTCACATCTTTTCCCCCTTTGCTCTTGCTGCCTGTATGCCTTGTTACTGAAAACACTTCTATGACCAGAAATTGGCTGCCCTGTCAGAGGCCAGCTTTCTTCCCACAGGCTGGGGTATGACCTCAAACATGGGAGATGCATGGCCAATGCTGTTATAATGTAAACAAACATGTAAAATGGTTCAAGAGGAAAAAGCCAAGAAAATTATTAGCGAGGAGCTTGTGCTTTAGACTAGCTTAATTTGCTCAAGTCAAATCTGAAGCTGATCTGTCTGGCAAACCTACTGATGCCTACATTGTCAAAATACATGAGACAACATTTCATTTCTCCAAATTTCCATTAATTTCATTGCCTTATTTTCTTTCTTTTCCTCCTACACGGGGATGACATTTTTGAAGTGTACTTTTAAGAGCATAATTTGATCAAATGATCCAAGGGAACTCCCTATAGATATCCATGATTTAATGCTAGGTGTGCTCTAAAGGTTAGCATGCCTGACAATGGCAATTGGTTTAACCCCAGTTAATTTTTAAATAGAGTATGTTTTTTTCCGAGCAGAACTGTATCTTGCTTACACAACTCAATGAGAAAGGCAGGGCCCTGCCATGTGTGGTGGTGAGCATTCTGAGCATCCCAACCCTGACCAGAGCAGGTCTTTGTCAGCTTGCTGAAGTCAGTCATTGCACATGTCCTCGTGCAAGATGCTTGTAGCTGACTTCCAGATAACCTTGAGGATACTGGGCAAGAATTCACTGGCTGGCTGATTGATGTTTCAGTATAGCACAGATAGTCTGTGCTCTGCAAACAAGTAGGGTCAGCATCTGAATCTGAATTTCTTTGTCTTCCCCTTTTCCTCTCCATTTGGAATTTTATTTTCCAGCTCAGAACACATGCACTAGAAGCCAAAGCAATCTCTTTTTTCAGGTTAATATTTTCATCCTAGTCCTGGTTCATATGCATGTAGGCTTTGGGCTCCTCTGCTCTGTACCCATTTGTCACTCTTTTCAAAGGGAAGAAGGAAACTCTTGGTATGGGTGCAGAACTTGGAAGAGATCTGTGCCGAATGGGAGCGAGAACGCAGCTGCACAAGACTCAGCACACTTCTCACAGACAAAATGCAGTGAAGGAAAAGATGACACTTTAAACTAAATGAGAGATCATTATACAACACTCTTTCCATTCAGCTCATTCTAGGGGGAATATATACATGTGGCAGCAGCACTCAGGACATGAAGAGCTACTTTGAAAGTTGATGCATTTCCCAGTGTTTGAGATGAAGATGGAAAGTAGAGAGTGAGAAAAATGTCTGTCCCTGCAGAGGTGCCCCCCAGCCACAATAATATTGTGAAACCATCATACTTTTCTATCCTTAAAAAGAGAGCAGCTTGCACTGGTTCAGAGCAAATACAGTTTGTAGGAAGCATTTCAGACTGATGTTGTTCCCTGATGAGGGAGTTTTCCAGGATCCTGGCAGAGCCAGCTGGCAGCATGAACAGCTCAAACTACAGCAAGGGGACCCAATCAGAGCTACACAAACGTGTGTAGTTCTATATTCCCTATTTCCTTGTGCTGTGCTGAATTGGGAAGGCGTGCAAGGGAGACCTGAAAACCTTAAGGCAAGAACTGCTCTCTGGGCTGCTTGGCCACTCAAACAGGTGTACATACACAGAGTGGTAAATGGGAGCTCGTGCAGGGTTTGTGCTCTACTGGGAGAGCTAACTGGGCTGTGAAAGTAAACTTTACCCTTTCAAACAGGCCAAGGTAAATGACAGTTGAAACTGTTACACAGGCAGTTGGGTTCTTTACACTCAGCCTCATGTTCTCAGAGTGTTTTGCTCACTGCACTGCCTTGTGAAATCAGCAGTAAAAGCCTGTGACCAGAGGGAAAGTGGTAAGCCAGTGGTAGCACTAGTGGTAGCACTGATTAAAACAGCAGCACGCAAACACACTGACCTCTTCCTGAGTGGTAACCTTCAGTGAGAGCTAATTCAATGGATTGATTTTGTTCAGCTTGTCCACGAGAAAATAGAGCACAGCAGCATTGACTGCAACTGGCCAAAAGTGCTTGTGAGCTTCAGGGATCTTTATAGTGCTTGTTTCAGCTTCCAGGTTCTTAAAGATGTTGGTGATGTTATGATGTGCTATTACACTCTAAGTCTTCTGTTTGGCAAAAATGTACTGGCAAAAGGCAAAAGAATATAAATTAATCTAAAAATTTATTGTTAGTCCAATTAATATTTTTAACAGTCGAATAGTAAAAATTACTTAATGAGCATAGGAAGACCACATTAAAAATAGAGTTAGAATTGCCACACTAAAAATTCCCTCTTCTCTGGTGTTGCACTTACTCCCCCAGTTCTCCTTTGGGTCCTAGTACTGGTATTCCTCAAAAGAAATGGGGGACTATTATGATGAATTATCACCAGGATGCGTGTGATACTCATGGGAGAAGGATGTCTTTCTTCTGAGCCTGGTGTCTGCTTGGATTTAGTTTTACATGTTTTCTCAACACTATAATCTAACTATGATTAAATGGCTGATTTGTGTCAAATGTGCCTGCACTCTTCCCCACAGCTGACTCGAGAATTGTAGGCAGTTCAGTTCACAATGAATAACCATTTGTTATTATCCTAAACTAGAGTCAAACTAAAACAAATCTAGTCAAGAGTGCCTCACAGCTGGACAGTTGCTATCACAGCTAAACCAAGTTAAAATCTATCTAGGCCCAGAAAAAGCCAGAGCATTGTTGAGTCCCTACACTGTCACCTTGATGCAAGCCCTGTTGCTTTTTACCAGTAATGGCAAAATCACATTTATTGGGCTATAAAGTCACTTTGAATAGTCTGTGAAATGCAGAGCGAGGATTTGCAAACTCTGCTATGACTGCAGAGTCATGACTGAGCAGCAGATCTTGGAAACATTCACACTTTCCTAACTTCTCTTGAATTAGAGTAATTCAAAGTCTGATTGACTTGTAATTCTTCATTGCCATCAGGAGGCCAGCTAACGAAAAGTATTTGATTTTCATTGCCAATATAATTTTCCCAATCAGCAGGAATACTGTGATTATTAAACTGAGAGCTATAGTTTGTAGTGCTAAGTTAAAAATTCTTGTAGCTGCAGGAGACCATAGTGTAACCTGATAAAGGTATAGGATAATTAAGAAACATGCATGAATTGAAGATACATCAGACATACAGACACGCAGACAGGCACTAGCAGGCAGGTTTTACATGAGGTAGTTCACAACAATTTCTGAAGCTGGGTCTCTACACAAACACAACTAGATCTCATATATATGATTTGAGATTGATTAGAAACAGAATGAGAGATGTCATAGTCACACCTATTTCCCTTTTGAGCTGAGTAATCATCTGAAGACTGGAAACTAATATCTTCATGTCTCTATTAAATATAAATCTCCTCTGAGTTTGAGTCTGTGAAATTTTTGACAGCACTTGGCTCTGCTGAGCTGCTGTATGGAGTGCTTCTGAGTTTCACCTGCAAGTCACTGAGAACAGAGCATACTCAGGACTTAGCAGAAATTATTCTCCCTTTTGAAGGATCAAGCTCTTGAAGAACCCCCACTGTTAGAAATATGACCTCTTCAGGTACTTAAAATTACTTAATTAGCATTATAAACATTAGAAAGAACAAGATCATTCTAGCAAAGGTAATAGAGCTGTAATTGCAGGTGTTACAGAATTTAGTACAAAAGATGGGTGTTCCCAATATTTGTTTTAAAGTCTTTTAAAAGGCTATATATAGAAGGGAAGCAAGCAAACTATCAGGTAGTGGGTTTTTTCCCCCTCCATGTTTTTGTGAACTGAGATTAGAGGGAACACATAACAAGCATCTTGCTATTAAATTTCCCATGACAAATAGTGCAGCTGCATGTAGTGTGCAGGAACATCTGTAGAATCCTGACACATGCAGAATTCCCCCACATTGAGAGCGTGACACTATACTGAAAACAATTCGGTTGTAAAGCAATATAAATACATTTTATATAATCTTTCTCCACCTTCTCCTCCCCCTTGTCTTTTGAATCATGTTAACTACAGGATTCTGTCACTTCTTCCCAGCATCAGTAAAAAAGTATAAAAGTGACTAAGCATTTCAGAATTATGCTCTTCTTTCATTAGCAGCTAGGATGCAGACATTTCTTATCTGAAGAAACAAAAAGAGAAAGAATAACCAGTGGCAGAAATGCACTAGAAAGACGCCATAGCTTACTCCAAATGGAACCTGACATGGTTTGAAGATGAAATTTAACTCTTGAGAAATCAAAGGGTGATTTTCTGCGTCAGCATCTCACGTGATTGTTCCGTTCAAAGTGAGCAGTCGGATTGCTGCCAGTCTTTACTTCACCCGTGTAAGTGATGGCACAAAGTGCTGTGATGCATGATACCACAAAGTGCTATGGAAAATATGTCTAAAATCTACAGCTTTCCAAAGTAAGGGGAATCTCCTTGCCTGAGGTTTTGTGAGCTCCCACAGTTTATCGTCTGATTGTAGCAATGGTAGAACATGGTTGATGACCCTTTAAGCTCCACATGGTCATAAAGAAGGATTGTGCCTTTTTCAAAACCCTTGAAAGCTTTTCCCAAAAATTATTTTAACATAATATTTGCTTCCTTCTTCTATTCTATTGTTTGCTCTCTGAAATAGTTGTTCTGCAATCTTTAGATTTTAGAAGTAAGAAATTTAATAATTGCAATGCAAACACTGATTTTTGTAATGTCTGAGGTTGTCTAAATTTAGAGTATGTAATGATAATACCATGAGAAGGCAAACACATGCATGTTATGAACACCTGGATCATCATCAACTTGGTTCTTTGAAACATCTTACTTTCAGTCATTAGGACACCTCAGAACTGATAACTATGTGAAGCTCCAGGAGAATTTCCAAGTTTTTTATACAGACTGCAAAGCAAGCATGAAGTTACGAGAGCCAGCCGTCTTGGTCATAATTTTCAACTCCTTGCCCATATAATTCCTGCAACCCAGCTGCAAAAACACTACCCTTATGCCATATTCCCATTAGGATTTTATTGATAGGATACATTTTTAGTTTACTTGCTGATACTCTTCGGTCAAGTTGTTTGAACTCTTGCTTCATGCATCACCTGAAAAAACCTTGTTTTCCTATTTCAGAGAAACATACTGTCCCTAAATGAGAAGGTTTTTAAAGCACTCTGATGACTGGAAAGATAGGCAAGTATAACTGATATCCCTTGATGACATTTGCTAACTTGTAAGGGTATATTTATTTCTTTCTTAAATTAGATATGATTCCTCATTTAATAATACAGTAACTTTCAAAATTCGCCTCCTGGTTTTTGTGTCCAGTGACTGCTTGCACAAGATACAGTCATGTGCATCAGCACAGCAGAAAGGAACAGCATACATCCTGCAGAGCTGAAAAATGTCTTAACTTTTCAGTATGCACAACTTTCTCATGGAGAGGTGCACATCCCGTGGCCAGATGTAACTGCAGTCAGCTGTGGCCACTCCAGGCTGGAAATCAGTGTCTGAGCATCCTGCTCACTAACCCTTCCACTGCAGTGCCTGTGTTCTGGCTGGTCTCTTGGGTGAGTGCTTCAACAGCTCCTTGTAGTCCTGGGCTCCAATTAATAATATAAACAGGGGCACAATTTTCAACAAGCTAGCAGCATAAGGAGTTGTGGAAAAATGTACCAGGGAAAGCTTCATTTATATGATATGTAAAATGGAGCTCTAGAGTGCTCCTCTTGCAGACTCTACTTTAAATAAATTAAAGAATTTTGTGGTAATTTAAAAACTTTTATTTTGTTTTCCTCATGATGGAGACGCAGTGATTCTTGGAGGGAAAACACATACACATGGATATATTTACCATGGATAAATGAATTGAAAAATAAAGATTATGAAATAAATGCAGTAGTTTGGTTTAGACCCAAAGGAGCCAAATTCAGCATCAAAATTATTAATACTATAGCTGATCTAATTCTTTTAGTTGTTTTTCTTTGCTTGTATTTTTGCTGCTGTGTCTTGTTTACAGCTTCTCAGCCAGAAGAATATCCTGAAGCAAATTACTGTCAGAAGCCAAAAAAAGTATCCATAATTCATCCTAACACACTGTCAACTTAATTTTAAAGTAATTTTTCTGCTTTATGAGTTCTGGCTGAGGTGGTAAGTTTGCAAATCCATAAATCAAACCGTAGGAAATAAAGGAAATACATACCTCTGTTTAAAATATTCTGTTTTCCTACTTCATTGTAAGCATAGTTTTTATTAATTAAAACTTCAGTCACTAGGAAGAGAAAAAATAAACAAAATTATGGACTGTATTCTTTACAACTGTACACATCTGTGTCGTGACTCCAGAGCCATCTCTTGGGCTATCGAGTGGTTTTTCAAGATTTAGAAAAGCAGAAATTAATTTAGGTTGTGTATTCTTGTGAGCACTCTGAGGAGCACGTGTGTATGTGTGGGAATTAGGCTGAGCCTGTTGGGGCCTGTAGAGGCACACTGTGCTGTGAGGGCTCCTGCATTTGCAGGTGCTGGTCTGGGGCCCTGTGCAGGTGTGCAGACACTCACGAAATGTCCTCAGTTTCCAAAGGTTTCCTAACTGACCTCACACATCTCGAACAACAGTGAAGCTGATTCAAGTTCTTTAGCTGTAAGAGACACATTTGAGAGCAGGTGTGGAAGTCTTCTGTGGAGAATCACTGAAAATCTGGTGAAACCTGTGTCCCTGAGTGCAAGAGCAGCAGCCTGGCAGCAAGTGTGAGCACGGCCTTGTTTGTGCTGTTCTGCACACTGGGGGAAAATCGTGCAGAATTCCTTGTCCCAGGACAGTTTATCATCACAGAGGGAGTGGAGCCCCAGTGTGTGTTCCAGCTCAGAGCTGCCACCAGCAGCTACTGAATAGCACCACGTTCTGAATCTCAACACACCATGAAAATCCTCCTTTAATCAAATGCTCCCAGGGGAGCAAGAAATTCAAGATGCACTTCCAGCCTGGGCTGGTGCACACCACTAGGTCAATACTTGGCATGAAGAGCTTTCTGCTTGTCGCTGCAGTGGAGGGGGGCTCAGGGGACACTCGTAGCAAGCAAAGCCAACCGGCAGCACATGAGGTAATATGACAACACGAGGGCAGCAAGAAAGAAGGGGCAAAGGTACAGGACTGAGTGGGGCACTGTGGTGGCTGGATTAGAAAGAATTTTGCTTCTCAGCTTGAGCTGTTTAATTAAGGAATTTCATAGCAATTTTGACTAAGCTTAATGAGTAACAAATTCAGTGCTCTGGCTCACTAAATTCTTTCTTGCAGTCTAAATAAGCTGCAGATCTCGGAGCTGGAGGAATTCAGTGCCTTAACAGCACTTTCTCTCCAGCCTGCACTGTAGGTAAGTGCTGTCCTGTGGTAACCTTTTTGGGGTCAAGTGATTTAGAGAGCTTAGACAAGGCTGGGGTTCAGGATCCCTATATTCAGACATGAACTTGCATAGCAGAGGCTGTGAGGGAATATTTTCTGACATTTACTAGAGGGGCAGGGGAGAGAAGGGGGGGCTCAGCTCTAGGAAAGATAGTAGGTACAGCTAAACTAGAAGGAGGGGAAGGACTCAAGAATATAATGAGGAGGTGGGGGAAATGACACTGGAATAAAAGGTTGAGTATATGAGATACACACTCATCCTGGCCTTCCTCTGTTCAAAGCACTCCCTCCAAGGGTGGGTATAAGACTTGAATAGAGGGGATGGATGTCAAAATATTTCCATAAGGAATATAGTGCAATAAATCAGAGAAAAAGGGCAGAATGGAGGCAAGGAGCAAATGGTAGGAGAATTATTTTAGTTCTAAGTGAATGATTATGTCTCCTGAGTGATTACACATCAGGATGGTGGTGTGTTGGGGAAGATTGTTCAGCTAGATAGGAAGGAGTGCTCAAATTGCAGTCATTGAACTGTAGTTCATGCAAGGGTGCAAATAAGATAAGAAAAATAGACAAGTAAAAATCCAGCTGGAGTCAACGTGTTTTGGGCACTGCAATCCTTGTGAGTTATTGTAACTATCATACAGGTGCAGGAAGAATTTTCAGAGGAAGCTACTTTGAATACTTGTGGAACATAATCAGAGAGAGACCTGATGAAGAAAATAACAGACTATTAAACTGAACATAACTTGCAAGTAGTGGGTTAAGTACAAGATGAATAATTTCTTCCAAGTTTCTGCCAGAACAGGACCACCAGAAATACGTGCAGTATGACACACAGCTATGGAGTCATCCCAGTACAGGGCTGGTGAACAACAAGAGATACAATGCCAGTATACGGTATCCCATTCATTGTACTGCCATGAATGGAAAATAGGAAAGGGCTTCAGCAGAGTTGTTTTGGGCATTAACACCTTGGGCAATACCAGGCATTCAGATGAAAGAGAGTTGCCTTCATAGCTCTGCATCAGTTTTACTCTCACTGGCACTGGTCCCTTTTTTATTCAAATAAATAATTTATAAATTGAAACAGATGTGACTCTTATCCAGTTTTTCCCTGTGATGAGGTTTGATCTTATGCCAAGGATGACTGTAAACATATGACCAAGGACTTTTTGTGTGACCATATTTTTGCTGGGCACTGCTGTCACTTTTCTATTTAGCAATTGTAGCATCCACCCACTTAGTGACTGGATCAAGACCTTTTGTTCCTGTAATAATAAAGGTTAAGTTTTAAATTTCTACTTACAGAAGCTAGTATTTCTCTGAATTCACTTGTCTTTTTATAAAAAAGCAGCGTCACTGGGAAAAATTTATTTATCCTCACTTCACCCAAAATTCAAGAGATAAAAACAGATGAGGATTCCTGCACTGAATCCAACAGTCCTTCTTTGGCCTCCAGTAGGTTACGGGCAACTTAGTAGCGGGGAAGTTCTGAACTCATCTTTGCTCCGTGTGGAGCAAAGTCAGCAATTACTATTGCCAGTTATTCTTTCAGATGTTTAAAATTACAGTTATATTGCTTTATTTATGCTTGTATTTAATCTCCGGGTGTTTTATGAGAACATGGAGCTGCATGTCACAGTACATTTTTTTCCATGGGTTAAGGGAAACTGTTCTAACACTCCCAGCTTCTGCTGGCCAGGTACCTTCTGCTGAAGCAATCCTTTGTTACCATGGAGGGTCAGTCACACAGTGCTGGTCAGATCCTGTGCTGCTTGTTATGTCCACAAGTATATGGGACTATAGCAAGGAAAAGAGAATAACAAAGCTTTAGAGGTTTCAGGCTGTCCCTGACAGTCAGTGTATTAAGATGGAAGAAACTGCAAAAACCCCAAGTTATTTTCCTCAGCAGTCCAGAGTTCAGGGAGAACCAGAGTATAGGGACAGTGGCAGTTGCTGCCACTGCACGCCATTCCCCCCTTCCCCAGACTGGCTTTCTGGCCAAAGTTAATGATTCATAAGATTCTGCACTGATTTCACTGTGAGCTTCCACATTTGCATAAGTAAAAGCTTCTGCAGCTTCTGTAGGGAGATTCTTAGTGAAATTGCAGCACAAAACATTGATATTATGTAATTATGGTAGTTCATCTTAACTTAAATGAAATTGTTACTTTAAACTTGCTCTAAGTGGCTCACAATGTAATTTTTGTATGACACACCTACAAAACAAATGAGTTAATCACAATATGTGTCATTTTTAATTTTTCTCTTTCATTTTTCTTTCAGTCATTCTCTCTTTGTAATTAGCATGAAGACTACCCTTCAGTCAAAACTAGCCACCTGGAAAGTTTCAGCTTGTAATATGCAGCTTTTTTTGTGAATTATGAATGTGCAAAAAAGAGACCTTTCTCCTTACACCCACTTCCTTGCATAATTCAAATATGAATGAATGAATTTTATTCAGGCTTGCCAAAAAAAAATTATATTTCAGCTGATAACAAGCATGAAAAATTTCAGATGAAAGGGATTTTTTTTAAAAAAAGAATATTCTGAGCATGGGAGAACAGCAGGTTAAGACAGAAGTCTCAGTGCAGCCTTAACTATAACAATTGCTATCAAGCAAATACCATATCCAAGCACTAAATCTTGCTTTGTGCTGCCCTGGTGCACAGTAGCAGGGACAGAGTAGAAAAATAAAAGCTGATCCCCTTATGCAAACAGCAGGGCACAGCACTTGAGAGAATACAAGGAGAAGGTGAGCCTGCCTACTGCTCTGGCTTGCTAACCATATTCCCAAGGTCTGTGGGTTAGTTGTCTCCTCTAGCTCCAGTCAGATAGCAAAAGGTACTTCAAACCCTAGCAAAGGGAATGTTTGGTCCTTTCCAGAAGAACACTTTACTAATTCCTTGCCTCCAAATGTACTATTGTATTAAATAAAGTACTTGAAGGAATTCTTATAAGCAACATCATGGTTTAATGGGTCAAAAAGGGAACGGAATCAGTGCCAGGCATTTTCGTGATTAACCGTGTATTTTAAAAATATATATCTGTGAGGAAGGTATTATCTGTGCAAAGCAGAATGAGATTTGGGCTCATGCCAGTACCACTTTGAAAATAAACTATCACAGTGAAGAAATGTTACCATCTGGAACATTTCTGCATCATATTTTCTCTTGTTCCTAATAATGCCTTGGTGATAAGTCCAGCTCTTCTTTTCTACTCAGAAAACAGGATTAAAACTCCCATTCATTTACTATGTGTTTGTTAAAATAAATGCCCATTACAGTGGCTAAACAGCAGAGAAAACCAAAGTATTATTCACAGATCCACATTGATTAGAGGATCAACAGACAGGATTTGCAAATGGGAAGCCTGGGCATAAAAATCCCCTTCCAGTCTGATGTCAGTTGACTGTTGCAAGTTGAGCTTGGCAGCAAGTGACCAAAATTGAGTTGTCAGCATGCTCCTTCCTGCATCGTGGAAGAAGTTGTTGCTTTCTTGTGCAGATGCAAGAGTTTCTGTGGGAAAACAGAGCATAATCACGGTTCTGAATGCCTCTGTGGATTGGTAATGTCTCTAATACATAGATCACTTGTGCAAATTCAGTCCCAGCTGGATGGGAAATTATTGAAAATGGTTGTTGTTTGATTGATATAAAATGAGTTGTCAGCTTGATTCAATGCCTTCAGGGCAGATGTCCACAGCATAATTGGCACCTGTCAGAAGCAAAGAATTCCTTGGTACAGAGTAACAGCTACTCATGCAACCACCCAGAACAGTCCTTGCATGCCAGGGCTCAGAGAAGAAGGCAGAAAAAAAAAAATACTTCTGGGCAGGATCTTTTATGCCATAAAGTCAATAAGAGATTTGATGTGACACTTAGTGCAAGCTTTTCCCTGGGATCCTGGCTAGACAAGATCAGCTTTTCTGCTGTTTGGTCAACACTTTCCCTAAGAATTAGAAGAAAACTCACATATTTGGTTACTTGCTATTATTGTCATGGTGAAGGTGGGTTTATAAAGACCAGTTAATAAATGTTTAGATGTTTGCTTATTATAAAAAATGCTGTGAATAATATTATTTTTATGTTTCTTGAGAAATTCTCCTCACAACAATACAACCAGAGACATAAGAGAGTGTCCTCTTAGCAATAAATAAGGCAAAGAAACAGCCAGGACTGACAGTACAGCAGTGTCAGTATTACACTCTTTGCTAATAGTAAACAGTGACCGATTGTTTACCACAGAGTAGATTAAAATGGATTTTTTCCTGTAAGTCACTGAATAGCTGTCATGTGAGTATTACTGCCTTTGACCAAGTGTGGTACAGCTAACAACAGGAATGAATTCTATTGCCCATCACCAATCTGTCGAGCTGGCCACCTTCTTCATGGGGCTGGTGCTTTGGGGGGTATAGTTGAAGGACTTTCCATTAAAACTCATTTTCCTGTCTTCATCTAGCGCATGGCTCAACTTTCCTTCTCTCCTTTTATCTCTGTTTCCTCCTTTAGATTATTTTTCATTATGCCTCCCCCCCAGAATACCCACACTTTGCCTTTCATCTCTCTATGTATGCTATTCCAGCACTTGTCAGGCCCAGCAGGAGGCACATGGGAGAACCAAACAATATGATATGTTAGGTGGAAGAAAATATTAGAACAATCATTTATTGTCACACTTTAAAGAGGTCTGCTATGTTATTTATTTTATTATTCTGTATTAGGTACATGGTTTAGTTTTACAGGCATTATTAATCACTAAAATACATTACACTTTCAGCCGGGACGTTAACATTTTAAATGCATTCATCTTGCTTCTTCAAACAGAAGCAATGGGTCTTCTGCACTGCCCTCCCTCCCCTTTAGTCAATAAATCCTTTCTATTGATTCAGGAAATAACTCTTAAACCCTGTTTTATATTTTAAATTCCACTAGCTACACTCAGCCATATAATTTTGCTCAATAACAAATGGATCTTCTATTTTTGCTGTTTACTATGTGTTTGGTTATCAAACTCAGCTTGAAAGTATTGGGTAGAAGAGGACAAAAACTGTAATGGCAGTGAGCCACCATGAGAGATTTCCTAAATGAATGTTGCAATAAAATAAAGTATCTGTAAAAAGTGTGTGTGTGTGTTTGTATAAAAAGCAGTCTCATCAGATGAATGATAAATGAAAAAATCCATCAGTGAGTATGGATTCCCTTGAACCAGCCTAGATCAACAGACAATATGGATTTTTGATAATGCATGGCTTTGCCATTATTTATTCTCTCCTGAAATACCCATTGCAAATCTCAGAAAGATAATTAGAGAATTATCATATTGCTTAACTAAGTAGTGCAAATTGTATTAGATTCTATGTATCCCAACCCGGGGCAGAATCATTAGTGTTGTTTAATTGTTACAAATATAGTCCTAGCATTTTAATAAATTGCCTTCATTGTCAATATCCACAATTGACTACTTCCCTTAATGTTGGTGGATAGGTTAGTTACCAGGTAATCTTACAGTTAAGATATACCACAACGAAGCAAAAATGTAAGAAAATGCAAAGGTCAAAAACATGTTTCTATTATGAAAAAAATGAATGATAATGACATAATTTTTTCAGCTCATCAGGTTCTTTGCTAAGTGCCTCTGTTATTGCCAGATCAGTAGTGTATAACAAAGAAGTGCTTTCTGTAGGCTGCTTCATTAGCCTGCCCTGTAGGACCTCACCTCAGACCTTTCACTAATCTGTTGGCCAGCTCAATAGCCTTGTTAGTTCTATTCACTTCTTCCTGGCAGCGGATTTTCTCAGCTGTAGCTCTCTCAAAGGCAGTGGGTAAGGCAGCCAGGATTGTGTCTAGTTCCTTCAAATAAAAACAGTAACAAACAACTTCGGACATTGTAAGAACACATAAAAATATTTCTGCTATCCCATTTTATATTGCTGAAAGTTAAATTACACAGTGCAAGAAAGGTGTAAACATTTAACTGCGCTCAGACTTTTGTTTAGGTTGTGGTCCAAAGGCGGATTCAGGAAAACCGGGGGAAAAGTGGGGCCGGTCTTCTGATTTCCCCCAGTTGTTCAAAACTGCCTTCAAAATGCAATAGCAAACTTGATCTTACATCAGTAAAAAAGGAATATCCCCTTCTCCCCAAGGATTCTGAAATTAATCTAAATATATTTCTTATTACAGCTGTATATCTTCTATAGCAGATCCCAAACTTGAAAGGACAGCTGTTTGGAAACTAAAGAAAACAGAAGGGTTTAAAGATGATAGATAAAATACTTGAAAATGCACAAGTCAGTGCCCTTTGCTGACTTTTTCAGTTTGATTATGCTTCCCAGTGCACACACTGTTTCTGAAAACAGCCTGAAATCCCCAGCCACCTTAGATTTGGGAGCAAGCAGCTCAGTGTCTGGTACATCAAAACATTTGAGCACACAAACAGTCCCACTAGGTCAAAGCCTTGGTTATTCCCAGAGGGAGGAGTGGAAGATAATTCAGCATGGATGGTTGAACATGGAGACAAGGCAAGAACGACGTGCAACTCCAGAGAGTCACGGGCAGAGCACCCAAATGACTCTGAGTGCAGAGGATGAACTGGCTGGGGAGCTGACAAAGCAGAGATCAGAAGGGTGCTGTAAGGCCCCAGCAGAGCAAGGCATTCCAAACCTGGTGTCACTGAGTGCCTGTGAACAGAGTCAGTGGCTGGGGCTGGGGCCATCCGGGCAGCCAGAAAAATGACTCTCTCCAGCAGCAAATATGTCTTCCTTTCCACCTGGCAAATGTGTGTCCATGCAGCTCTACTGAATTCCATAGTATTCCCCAGGGAAAGTCAGAGCTGAGCACAGCTCGGGCAGAGGGCTGTACTTTATCCCAGCTCTGTGCACCTTGGGGAAGGCCAAGGGGCACCCCAGGAATCGCCCTGGAGAAATGCTGAATGGGTGCCTCAAATCCTCCTGCCTTGAGGACACCATGAGGTGGAACCTGTGTGTATAACTGGACATGAAAAGGAGCTGTGTGATGGGACAGATGGCTATTTTATTGGGAAGGCTTGGAGAAATCTGGAGTAAATTACAGCACAACCATTTCTAAATGGTGCCCAAAGACAGCCTTTAAAAAGGGCCCAGCAGTTTTGCAGCAGCCACGCAGCCCAGAGGGGCTCAGGAATGGGCAGAGTGGGGACAGGCTACCCCTGCTGCTGGGGAGGGGAGCACGGGCAGCACCTGTGTTAGAATGTGCTCTGTTGGCCAGGCCTGCTGCCTGGATCCTGCCTCTCCCTCCTGCACAGGGAAGATCCAGGCACTGCCTGAAAACTCACCATGCATGAAGAAATCTGCTGTGGTTCCAAGGCACTTTGTGTGGCAGCAGAGGCTGGGGATGTGATCCCATCAATACCTGAAACTTAAAAATGTTAGTGAGTGATGAATTATACTGACAAATACCTTTGCCAGTATTACAATGAATCATGTGGGAAATACCTCTGACAAAGGAAGGTATTACCAGTAATTGAATTTCAGAGGCTTCTAAAATGACCAAAAAAGTATTTTTTGATACATCAGTTGTCCTGACTCTAAAGTTCATGTCTGTGAGCCAATCATGATTCCAGCTTTCCCCAAGATTTCTCTCTTCCACTGCAATGCACTCCTACAAATCTTGATGCTTGATATGTATATCCATTGCCTAAACAGAAATTAAGGCTGTCAGATGGATAGCAATAGGTCTGTCTTCAGGTGAGATCAAGGACCAGCACTTAGGCACTGAAGCTAAGGGAATGCAGAGAAAAAAAGTGGAAAAGCTACCTGCTGTTCTGAACATGGATGCTGCAATGCTCATGGTGGGGTGCAGAACTTGCTTAAAGCTTTTTCAGAGGTCAGGTTCAGGAATTGGGAAGGATTTTTTACTGCAGTTTTGGCTTTACTGAGCCAGGCTGAAACACATTGTGTGCTTCTATGCCCATTTAGCTTTTGGTAAACCTTCCTCTAAAAGAAAAGAAATTAAAAGGAAGTATTGGAATCAAAAATTAAAGTTGACGATAGAGACACAAAAGAACACATTTATGTATAATATGTGTGTGTCTGTGAATATGTATGTTTATGTTTATGGTTGAACACTAGAAGAACAATTGCAGTTCATCAAGGTCAAAGCCAGGAGTTGTGAAAGGTGCCAGAGGCAGAGAAAGTGCTGGCAGGAGCCATATGGGGAACTGGAAGTTGCCAGCTCCTCCATGTATTTTTTTAGGGTTTTATCATATGAAACACTGTGTGCCCGGAAAAGTATACAGCAGCTTACTGTTGGGTACCACGTCCTCCCTCTCATCCTTTTCTACCTCAGTTGCAATATGAGCACCCCTTCTCAGTACCTTGGCAGTGTATCTGTGATGTGGAACTGATTTGGGCAAGGACAGAGAGGCCGAACTGCAGGTGAACAGTGGAGCTGCACAGAATGACTTCCTATCCAAATGGAAGCCCAGAACAGTCAGGTCCTTAATGTGTTACAATTCATTTGACTACCCACATTTTTGACTTTCTGTAAATAATGTGCTAAATGGATAAAAGAATATACCATTTTTCCTTCTTTCCTCTGAGTTACTGATAACAAGTTCCTTCCCTTACAGTTTGTGCATATAAATGTGATTAATGTAAAAAAAAAAAAGTGCCAAAATCTCTTTATCTTTCTCTCTCTTTTTTTTTTAAGCATTGCCCTTTTCAAAACAAGGGGAAATTCAGTATAGTTTCAGTGCCACAGTGATCAAACAGTGTCACATCACTATGGCAATTGCTGCCCAGGCCAGGAATACAGATCAGCTTTAATTGTGCAACGCCTTATTGCTGGTGCATGTCAATCAGAACCTATGAATTGAGAAAAATTTGCTCTGTTCATTCTGTTAAATGATGTATCCAATTAAACCTGTTAGAATTCATGATCTTCAGTCAAGGTTAAATGAAAGTAGTTACTCCTGTCAGCTAGGTGATTAAATGCTGCCTACATCAGGCACATTTATGTGCAAAATTAAAATTTTGGTATAAAGCATGAATCTTTATGCATGCCAGTTAATTATCTTGCGGCTCCTCCATTTATTAAATGCCCACTGCATTTCTTCTTAATCATCAGCTTCCTTTCAAAACTTATTTCAGACACTACATTATACCAAATTTCAATGTTTAAAATGAAACGCTTTCTCAATGAAAACTTCCTCTTTTCAAGGGTTTGGCTGTTGCTATGTTACTAAAGATGGCCATTAACAGTTTTTGAGTCATTATGCAGAAGGTCTATTCGCGTTGTTTTGCTCGGTTCTGAGAGAGCGTTATAGGAATCCCTCGAATTGCTGCCGTGGGGCAGTTCCTCCTCCCCAGAAGGATCTGAGTTCTGCCGCACATCGGCCAACTTCAGCGCTGCCACGGCCGTGCCGCCCCCGCCAGCCGCGCAGGGCGGCGGGGCAGCGCCGGGGCCGTGCCCGTGCCCGCCGGGCTCCCGCCGGCTGCAGCGCCGCGCCCGGCCGGGGCAGCGCCGGGGCCGTGCCCGTGCCCATCGGGCTCCCGCCGGCTGCAGCGCCGGGCCCGGCCAGGGCAGCGCCGGGGCCGCCAGCCCAGCCCAGCCCGGCCCGGCCCGCGGCTCCGCCAGCACCGCGGGCACCGCTGTGCCCTGCGCCGAGGGCTCCGCGGGCCGGCCCCTTCTCCCGCCAGCCTCCAGAGCTGCCTCAGAATTCCCTTTAGCTTGGCAATCTGGTGCGTCCTGTTTGCCCCAGGCAGCTCCCGTATTGCAATATCATATTTTAATTAGAAGAAAAAATTATGTGTTGCATGCTTGAATTAAATTAAATTGCATATTTATATTTATAAGACACAGTATTGGCAGGATTTAAATGCTATATGAATTGAAGAACCAGAATACAGGTGTATTATAGTGATTTGTAGCTGAAACATTTGCTAGAAATGCACACAAAGCAGAGCAGTACCAAATGCTAATTTAATACCCTAAGACAACACTGTGCTCTTGCAAGCACAATTTCCCATATTCCATGTTAGCATTTATCCCCTTTCATTATGAAAAGGTATTAAGAACCTTTGTTACAAACAAGCAACATAAAAAATATGTCATACCACTTCACAACTCCTAATGAATAATATCATTTAAAACAGACTGGGAAATAAACTAGTATAACACATTCTACTCTACTAGTACTATAAATATTCGCAAGGTTGTTATTAAAGATAAATGCACACAGTAATTTTCTACTTGTAGGTTTTACAGGTATAATTTTGAATCATACAATATTTTTTAAAACACATCACAAGGATGGAAACCAACAAAAAGACTGACTGGCAGCAACTCCTTGTGATCAATAGCTGACATCTCCATCTATCTTTGAGGGCCCACATAAATTATATCATGGCAGTATGAACCTTCAAGAGAAGCGATGTGATTAACTTGTTCAGGGTCACAATGGGGAGCATCTGATCATTTGGATCTTATACCTGTGGCATTGCTGTTCTGCGGCCACATTTGCAGGATACATTCTGCAGGTGCCAGCAGCTGCCCTGAGGTGCTGCCAGGGGGAGGGAGGGCTGTGGACAGGCCAGCCTCAGCTCCATATTCCTGAGGGGCAGCTCATTTTGTCTTCACTGAGATCTGAAGCTGAGAACTCTGTTTCACAGCAGGTGAGAGACGAATGTCACACACAGATTCTGCCTGGCCTGAGCCTTCCTGGGGAACCCTGGTGCAGTTGCAGCTGTGGCTGCCCCAACCTGCCCTTCCCAGACCTCAATAGCCTCCACTCCGGGCCTTGGAAAGCAGACAAAAAGACCCCTCCTCCGCTGCTCCCCTAGAGCTACAAATAATGGACTTCTCTTTCCTGGCAGCTGCAGAGAAAACTACAGATATTTTTTTCTGTTTTGTTCAGCAAATACAAGCTGTAAGTGAAAGCCCAATATCTTTAGATACCTCAACAAAAGAGGAAAAAAGAGAATCCACACTTAAAGAGAATAATTCCTCGGGGGCTCCGACAGGAGATGGCGATGAGCCAGGGAAGTTAGCTGGAGAATAAGCTCTTTGCAGGATTCTGGGATGTCTATTGCTGAACTGCTTCAGCTCAGTTGAACTATCTAGAACTCATATTTAATTCTTCTTCTCCTTTCTCAACATGTTCTTACTTTCACCCCAGTCCTCCAAAACCAGGTATCATAAACTGTGAATCCCAGGCCCAACATGCCTTAATGTTACCCCATGAAACAATACTGGCAAGACAATTTATTTCTGCTCAAAACAATTTCCCTGTCCTAAAATTGTGATTGTTAGGTTAGCATCCCATTGAGATGAGAAAAGGAAAGAGCTGCACTTTCAGGTTGTGCCTAAAATTTTAAGGAAGGCAAGCTGCACTGATTTATCCTTGGCATACTGTTTTATACCCATAAGAACAAAAAACTTCTCTTTAGTGGCAGATTAAATTGTGCGGACTGACACTGAGAAGGCAAACACTGCAGTCTGCTTAAACAGGCTGAGTCGCACATCAAAGGCTACTTGGCCACAAAAATATAAGTATGTACACACACACTCTTGGTTTATTTGATTTCATAAGTGTCTGTATATTTAAAACACATATAAAGATCTAAAAAGAAAATGGCGTGGAACTTTATCTTTTTAATAGATAGATTTGCAAAGAATTTGTGATTTAGATTATTTTAATTTTCAGGAAACTTGCTTAGAAAGTAATTAAATGTATTTTATCCATTAATTCTCTTTTTTTTTTTTTTTGGTTTTTTTTTGTTTGTTTGTTTTGCATTGTGTTACAGGAACAAAACTAAAAACTATGGAATGGAAGGATTTTTTTTTTACCTGAATATTATAAATGAATAGAGCAAGAGATGTTAATGTTTGTCATTTTCCTTATCTGTACACATGAATATGTTATATGCTCATTTCCATTGCAAATGGAACAACAGAATGATCATTGCAAACTGAAATATACTGTACATTTCATTTCTTCATTTCTTTGAAAATACCACTGACAAAAAGAATCAATTGCTAGTGTTCTTGTTCTAAAGCTTTGCATCTCAATGAAAATTGAAGGAATTAATGGTGTCCATCTGGAATAAAGCATTCAGTGTGTTCTGGAGGGTCATTATTATTCACTGCTGAAACAAAGTCAGCCTATGGAGCCCTGAACCATGACTGGGCAATTGTGCAAGGCACTGTACAAACATGTAGTCATCCTGTTTCTTGCACACCGCTCCTGCACCTTGTTCACAATTAATGAAACAAAAAGATGCATCATAGCTACATCAGGGAGGAAATACTAAAGAAGGAAAAGAACCTTTTGAGGTAAAAGACAAGCTTGTCACAAGAATAAACCTGAATAAAACGTCGGTGGTAGAGTTAAAGTCATGAGTAAGAGGATTCCATCCATCTAAGCAGTGAGGTTCTGGAGTAGAGTTCCTGTAGGAGCCATGGGGCACAAGAAACCTTCCAAGGGTTAAGGAAAATATCACTCTCTGAGTTTTTTTAGTTTTCCACTATTCCGTGTTTACTTTGCAAAGTACAGTAATGTCTCCTTCTCATTTGGTCCTAGAGATCAAAAAAAAATACAGTGAGAGGTAGTGCTAGCCCAAAGTTTATTTTAAATCATCACAGACAACAGAACTAAAGGAAGAAAGATCTGTAAGTGCAAGCATCAGCTCTGAGCTCAAAATGACATTTGAAGATACAGTGAAAAAAACCTACTTAGGCAGGCAGGAGGACTGGTACTTTTCACCAGAGATAACTCATAGTGATGAGGCTCTCTGGGACAGAAAACAAAAAATATGTAGAAAAAATAGGCAGGAATAAAACCACAGGATGAATATAGGACAGGAACGTAAACTGCACCCTGCGGAACGGAGTGGGGCTGACATCCACGTACACTTGGTCTTACTGCTAATGGGACACTGGGTCACATCCTGCAAACCCTTACTTATGCAAGCAATCCCACCAAAATCAATGGGAACCATGACTGTAATGACTGCTTCCATGTCTCCACTAGGGATTGCAAGGTCAGGTCCATTTTCTGTGCAATATTGGATGAATGCTAGAAAATCAATATCTCTATTGAGACTTCTTCTTTTGGAGTAAAAATAAACCTGGAGCATTTTGAGTTCAAATGTTCATTGTTCCTGGGTGTTTTTATAAATTCTTTTTGAAAGCAAAATGGTCAAATCAAAATGGAGTGAAATACTCATCTTTCTGGTGTGTTTTACAGCTTGTAATACTATGAAGGTTAAAGGCAACCTCATAGCTTCTTTGTATTTAATCTTTATCTGTTAAAAAGAGACATTTTAGTTTTAGCAATTCCCTCTATTCAAATGAGTCAGGGCTGAGGGATAAGTGGCGAGAAAGAGAATGTCAGAGTCTATTATTTCAGGAATTTTGTTATTAGATGGAAAACTTTTTGGTCTTTTTGCCATAGAAAATTCAAAGGAAGGGGTTTTTTAGTAAGAAGATTTTGGTGCAGTCATAGAAATATATGTCACTGTTATAAAGTATTACTTTGGTAGCATGGGAAAAAAACCTACTAAATTCTGTTCACATTATAGGTTATTATTATACTTCAATCACTATGGAGCAACTTCAACTATCATTTTGTTTAAAATGCCTAAACCTAGCTTGGGGTATTTATTCCTAATTTGCTACTAAACTACAATTAAACCTACTTGTAATTGTGTCCAAATTGAATTTTCATACTGAAATATGTTAAATTCCTGTGTTTGATTCCCTTATACTTCAGGTGTGGTGCGTCAAAAGGAAATTATCCCAAGGCATACAAATGCATTATTTTAAGGGTTTTGTAATAGATTTATATTTTTCTGCAAGCTCTTGATGGTTTGAATGAAACTTTAAGATGGATGTCATTATGTTGGAGATGTGATCAGCTTCATGTCTGGTCATGTCTGGTATGAACAGTGGTCTACAAAAGAAAAAAACCAGCTAATTCCTAATATATTAGAAGTGCAATATCCACTAATGAAGAGACTAACAAATAAGAATTGGTGTGCTTTCTCTCAGAGACAGTTCCTTGAAATTTTGAGAGAATACATCCCCAATCTATTCTGCACCTCATGGATTTGGTTGACCCAACTCAAATATTTTTCCCAAGAAATTTCATTCAACAATAATGATTGGAAGGATCAGTTATCTTTCAGTCTAGATTATTGGGAATTATAGATGATCAAGAAATAAAAATGTTTTGATGCCCAGGTTTCAGCTAAGGTGACTGTATTTTTTCTGGGACCACTACAAAAGTACGGACTTATCCTAGGATTCCAGCTCAGCTGGATTTACTGGCATGCTGGGGAGCAAATCCAAGAATGTGTTCAGTGCTCAGTCCCTTTTACCCACCTCTGCAGGACTTGTTTCCCACCTGCTGTGTGACACATTAGCCATAACTTCTTCCCCTCTTGCACCACTGCACACGGGACTGTGGTTTGGCTCTGTACTGCTAACAACATTATTGACAAAGCAATGCTCCTAAAGTGTAACAACGAGCTGTTGTAGTGCTTATTTATAGAATAACGTGCACTTTTCAGATACTCCATGCTTCTATTGGTTTTGGAGCTGTATTACTCACACAACATATTTAACTAGCACTAACAGCCTTGGAGTACAAAAAACATGTAACTGAAAATCCAGCAGAACAATTGGCACCACCACCACCCCACACAAGCACAGCACAACACTACAGCAAGTAGTACCTGTGTCTTCATGGGGTGCCCTGCTTTACTTCACTATCTGATTTTTATGTTATTATTGCAAATGAAATTAACCCAAACCCCAAAGCAATGGACAACACTTTCCAGTCTGTTTTTTTAGCTAACTGTGTTGCCTACAGGACAAGATTAAAAATATTCTGGTTCTTGAAAAAGTATAAAAATTAGGCATCAAAACAGGTCAGATACTTACATATATCTTTTTGATGTGCTCATGTGATAGGAGAGCAGATTGATAAAGGACAGAAGAAATGCTAAATATGCACCATGACAAACAGTGAAAAATTAAGTATTGTAACTAACATTAATTACACTCTAGTAAGATGAATAGGCTGCTCATCCTTAATGAGAATGTACACCTTTGTCTAAGTTTCACATCTACCTGTGATAAATGTGCTAACGGCGATAGAATACATCATAGTAACATTTGAATTAACAGCACACTAATAGATTGACATACAAGTATGAATAAAGCATTTAATCATAAACATGATACCACACCCAACAGCAAATTTTCTTTTTTGCATATATATCAAGTAAAATGTGTAAACAATGATTTCAGTTTATGGTGCGATAATCTAATGGTATTTCCTCATACTATCCTAATATTCGTAATCCAGACTTTTAGATACTTATGTGGTGGCTTTTGGGAGGCATTCAGGCAGTTTAATTAAACAGTAAGGGGAATTTCTGAACAGAAGGGGTGGGGCTTGATCTTGGGACAAGCTACCCACTGACTCTTGCCCATGTGGCAGGGATGGAATATTCAAAAAATCTTCATAATGGGTTGGCTCCAATACGTATGACAGTATTACTTCATTGACTTTTAATGAAAATTGAAGCAGGTCTGCTAGCCCACAGTTCTTATCTCTATCTTCAGCAGCCTTCTCTCCTGTGTTTCGAGCCAGGCATGCAGCAGGAATGGTCAACACTGCCTCCTGTGCCTGTGGAGCCCAGAGCTGCATGCAGCTGGGGCCTGCCTGTTTTGGAGGAGCTGGGATGTGCAGATGCCATGCTGTGCCGTGCCATGCCATGCTTCCACAGCAGCCCTAAGGGGAAGGTCACAATGGTGACCTTCCAGGTGACAATGCCAGACTACTGTCCCTGTTCACCCACTGCCCTCTGAACTGCTCCTGAGGCACCTGGGCCTGGCAGCCCATCCTGTGTCTCTGGAGGGCCACCTGGCAGCGTGCCTACATTGCCTGATGCCACCGCCGCGAAAGCCTGCGGAAATGGCCGTGCTCTGCTGCAGGACCCAGCCAGGGCTGAGCAGACACACAGCTGAGGAGCTGGACAAGGATGCTGAAAGTGCAGCTTGGTTGTACTGCTCCAGCATCTCCCTGTTCTCCCTGGCACAAGAGACTGAAGTGCCCTGAGTGAGCAGTGCCGGTGTTTGGCACAGAGCAGAGTGCACAGGTAACAGCTGGCACAAGGATCCTTCCTCGCTCAGGGTTAAGGCTGCAAGCACGGCTGGGAAGGGAGAGGGTTGGATTTTACTGCCCAGCTTCTCTCATGCACTGCTCCCAAAATCTTCAATGAAGAGCTTGACAGGCAGAAATGAGAAAGCAGAGGGAAGAGCAGGAGAAATCTGGCTCAGTAGCAGCAAGCAGGGCTCTGCTACAAGTAAGACTAACAAATGGTGTAAAGACAACTGTAATTCACAGAACAAACATTGTGAATTAGTTAAACATTGCAAAAGGGAATTGCTTTAGCCTAATAGTTTCCTGAAGATCATTCAAACAGTGCAAGCTCATCAGTGTATTTTTTATGCAATTAAGCAGATGGTTTAAAATACTGTAATTACTGCCAGGGCTCACCTAGGCTGCACAGTAGATGACACTGGACTTGTGTAGTGCCTGATACAAAATGCTGATATAAAATACTGAGAGATATTATACAATCAATGTATGAATAGTTGAGCTCAATGAATCCATCTGCATGGACCACGAAAAGGCTCTGCAGGTCAACAAGTCTAGGGACACCAGTGAAAAATCATGTTTGCTGTCATTCTTGTAAAGCATACTGTGCCAAGACAGCTTGTGCTGGTGATCTGCTGGGGGAAAGCAAAGCAGCATTCCAGGGGGAAGGAAGGGCCCACATGCAGAACAAGGCACACACACGTGGTCGGAGCACTTAAGTCTAGCTTTTCCCTTCTGTCTAAACTGACAGATCTCTCCAGGAGAGCTGGAGGTCTTGAAAACTAGTGTAGGGATTTCAAACTGTTTGTATGTTTTATACTGTTCTACTGCCACACCAGCACACAAGCCAGCAAGATAATACAGTATGACTGCAGTGGTAGCTGCCATACTCACATTGAAAGCATATATTTTCTTCTTTGTTACACTAAATGGTACATTAACTTGCTTTCCTTTGCATTCCAGCTGGCAACTTATTGATTAGGGGAACTCTTCTGGGCTTCTCCCTCCTATGTAATAATCTTTATAATTTCACATTTCTAAATGTTAAAAGCACACTAATGCAAGTGGGAAGAGTTTCCTCTGCTATTTCATATACTTAGAGAAGATGTTATCGATTCATATGCTTTACTCTAGAAGTGCTTTGCAAAGGCAATAAGTATTATTATTTTCATTTTAGCAAGAGGGAGAATGGCACACAGATTGCCCAAGGTCACCCTGAAGATCAGTTAGAAAACTAGGATTAAATTCAGACCTTTTGGGTCTCTGTGCAGAGACCCTTCTGCTGAGCTATTTTTGGAAGCCTCCATATGAAGGGTGGCCATGATACAGAACCCATTTTCACAGTCTAAAGTAATTCATGACAATCAAAATATTTTTTCTCTAGTATTTTTTAATTGCTGTAACTATGAAGTGAGATCTTTGCAATGGAAGAAGAGGAGCTGAAAGAAGCAAAATCTTAAAATTTTTAGCTGAAGAAATTTACACTGGTTTAACTCCTACCTCCTGGACTCTAATGATGTTAACTCAAGCACTGTGTGCAGCAGCCACTAAAATTTTCTTGCACAAATTTTGAGTTGAACTCTGGGTCATGGAGACAATCTTCTTTTACAATAACTGCAGAAATGTATTCCTTATCAAAATTAATGCAGTTTTGCAGAAATTCATCTACCTAAGGAAAAAAAAGGAAATGGTGTGTGGAGATAGTAATCAGGTAACAAAATTTGAAGCTTGTGGAAATTTCAATGTGGTTCAAAAAATACCAGCTTGATAAATTGTCAGTACCAGAAATGGTAAAAATTATTTAGAACTGTTTTTCATATGTATTTTTATTATTAGTTGGGATTCTTCTCTTGACACTGAATCTGCTCTTCTTTCCAAACTTTCCCTTTACTGAAGCTTATTGTTACCTACAAATACAAGTCTTTACTGATAAATTGTCTCCCACTCTTTTTCCCTATCTCCCTTACATAAACACAATATCCTGGGGTTTAACTAGTAAAATCTAAAAATTTTATTAGTGGGGGAAAATTAAATAAGTGACCTTACACACAAAGAAAGCAAAATATAGTCACATATTTCATTATTTTAAATTTTTGTTACAAATAAAAAAACCTGCTGGCTTGTTCTGTGATCTCAACAAGTCTTCTGAGTAATCTAGCAATTTGCTAACAACAGCCTCAACAGAGAAAAGATAACAGAAAATTTTCACTCTACATGCAAACGATGCAAATATCTCAATAATATATTTTGCAATCACTGTTTTAAATGTCTGTGATCCTGGAGATATTCTGGTTGCTTCAGGATATGAGAAAAAATTCATCTCTGGACACAGTAATTAATTGGACTAATGGCTGATTTACTAATATGAATTTCACTTAAAACTTTCAATAATTATTTTTTGTTATTCACCAGGGACTGTTGCTTTTCAGAAACGGATCAGTAAGAAATCAAAAGTATAAAATTGTTTTTAATACATTACTTTGCAGAAGCATAACTTTTCAATGCTTTATCTTAATGAGATTGGTGGGTCCAGTGGGTCAATCATTAACCTAGTTTTAAGCAACAGCTTGATTTCTCTTACTTTCATCATTGATCAATAGATCAAACAGTCTTTCAAGTAGTGGCATGAATAATCCCTAGGATAGAACTGATTGCTAAACTGTTTATGAACAATAACTTGAGATAAACTAAATCTCCACCTATGCAGTAGTCAAGATATCACCTTCATACATATGGTTTTGTGACTTGCTTTGTATTCCTCCATGGGACTTCTGCAGAAAAAGGTGTGTGCAACACTGCACTGACACCACCTTAAAGCATATGTGAACATAGACAGCTGAAACCCTGTAGTCTTTTGGGGCATTCAGCAGTTTTATGGTCAGCTACGACTCTCGATTATTTTAGTCTTTAATTTGCTACTTTCTGTGGCTATCAGCAATTTTCTGGTCACTCCTTCTAATTGAAGACTGAGGTTATATTCTCAAATATACAGATAGTGACATCTGGACATTTTGAAACCTAAATATGTTGCCCCACGCCCCTGTCTCAAACACTTCTAGAGCAGTAAGGACCAATATCACAAGCCTTTGATCTTCACTGCCCCAAGGAAGACAGGGAAATCTGTGAAGTGTATATTAGTATCCACCTCATAGCTGTCTAACACATTTTTGTAATTCCTCTGTCCTTTACAACACCATCAAATTAAAGAGACAGAGTGGTATGTTTACATCCTAAATCAGAACAGAATCAGAAATTTTGCAGTCCAATATGATGGGAAGTGTATCTTTTTCCTGATGTGTTTTGAACTCTTTCTATTTCTACTTTTCAATCATTTAAATTTAGATAACATGGGCAAGGCAGTGCAGAGCTGGAGAAAAGAGCAGAGGCTGGAGGCTGGAACACAGCCCTGACACTGAAAGTCTGCTATGCTGTGATTGCAGTATTGCTGCTGGGAACTGTCACAACAGCTCTCACGGAAACTGTAACTTCACCCACCTGAAGGCATCCAGTGCCTCATCCTGCCTTGGTCTCAGCCAAACTCATGGGTAGGGCTGGTGCAGTTACACTGCTCCTGGCAATTAGAAAAGAAACCCACAATATTTTATCTCACATGAAAGCTTTTGAAAATGTTTGCACGTTCCCTTTCAAGGATGTGGGGCACAAAGGAAATGCTTTATCTTCTAGGAAATTTAGTATCTATATGTTAAAACTCTATTTAACATTAATGAAAAAAATATTTTTCTCTCCATAACTAGCAGCCATTGATACATAGCAACTAAAAGCTTTGAAACCTTACTCTCTATCCTGTATCTCTTCACAGCTATTAAAGAAAAACAGAATTGGAACCTTATGCTGAATAGGTAGGATTCTCTCCACCCGTGCCACCTTACCAAGCAAGGCTTCAACTTCAAAATGTGCTGGTGCTTAACTGAGCCTCAGAACTTGCAAAAGCTGCAAGGAAGGCTGTGTTGAAACTGAATCTTTGGTGCCTGACACTATCAGGTACATAGAATTCATCAGCATGATAAGTGTTCCTGCATGCAGTATCCATAGCCATCCTTCTTACATGATACAAAATTAATCCTTCACTTGAAGCAACTTTCTCTTGGTCACTATATCTTATTTCTTGGTGACAAATGGACAGGATGTGCTACAGAGGAATTCAGCACAAAGGAGATGAGACAACATAAACAGACATGCTGTAAACCTCCCACTGCTTACCTCTTCAGCATTTCAGCACTGCTGTCACCAGCTGCTCTGATGAGTGATAAGAATTAGTATTTCCCAAACCTCAAACAAAGCAAACAGGAGATTTTTTTCCCCTTTTCACATGTGGTTATTATTTGGAATTGGAGGCCTCCAAGCTAAGGCAAGAACAGGGTACACTGTTGGGTGGGCACTGGCTCCTCTCTGAATGCCTGCTTAAGGTACATTAGAACCAGTAAGGCTGAGCACTGAGTTCTCAGCCTGTGGTTGCCTGACACAGTCCAGTCCAAACAAGCCTGATAATGACAGCTCTCTAAAGAGCTGTCACAGCATCACATTAATGGTACACATTAGACTGAAATTTCTGAAGCTTCTTTGGAAAAAGATTTTCTCTGGCACCCATCTGAGGAATCTGTTTTTTTGACATACATCTTGGAGCCTTTATACTTCCTAAAAACATACTGACATTTAAGAACTGTATTCTTTGGCAATATTTAAGTATGTCACATTTTACAGAAATAAGATGGTAAAGGTGCTTGCAATTCACTCGGGAACAATTTTTGAATTTGACAAAATCCTTCCTGCTATTTCTTTGATCTTTGATATATGATCTTTGATATTTTCTTGAAATAGCACTAGAAAACCTACGTCTAGCAATAAAACCTCATTTAGTTGGACTGTTCAAATAAATCACATTTCTTAAATGTGCTCACAACATTTTTTTTAATTACCTACTCCCTATATATTTGGGTATTTCTAGCCTCAGATTTTCCCCCACAGACACAGACACAAGGCTCCACAGTGCTGCATCACACTGGTCATAGCTTGAGTAGGTTCAGAAAAGTTCTCAAGTCCATCAGGTTTGCCTAAAAAGCTGACAAGATTACAAAGCTCTGTTGCCAAAAGAATAGATCCAGAACTTCCGAGTGAGGCAAAAAAATTCTGATCATTCTACCACAGAGCAAGAAAGAGAGACACATTACTATATTTAAAATATTTTAAGCAGCATTTTCTGCATTAAGAGCACAGTCAAATTTAGCAAGGTCATCTTTAGACTCTTGTTGCTGTTTCTAACTTTTGCCTGACTAGTAATATATTTACAACCTAGTCCAACTCAGGAAACTCCTCAATTTCAAACTGACTTACACAGGTGCAAATGACAGCCTATTTTACTCTTGATTTAAATGTCTTATTAAATCTTATTTGTTAAAGACTTTTGAAATATACTATACTGCTAGCTCTGAAGGATACCTTTTCTATATGAAAGATTTTTGAGTAGTCTATGCAGTTAAATAAAAAAATAATTTTGACATCTTAAAACGTAAGCATCATCATTCTAGGAAAAATTGAGGCATATTAAGTGTCCATCACAAATAGAATGAATTTATGTCTATCTGTAAATGAACAGGTTACTTGTTGATGCAATAATGTGAGTAGTATGTGAAATCTGTAACATCTGGCTTCTCTAATATTTTGCATTTCTTTCTTCCATGAAGACCCCATGAATATGCAGCCCGAAAGGACAGAGCAGTGTTATGAGGATGGCTGTCAATACTGGCAGCAGGATTGCTAACAAATGCCTGGCATTTCAATCACAGGCAAGGCATGCACTGGACAGAGTGAACCAATGGGAATTGATTCCCAACTGGATGCTGTGCCAAATCACTTGAATTTCTGCCCAGTGGCAATTGTGCAATAGCTGGAAGTTTGGATGCACATCCCTCATTGTGACTATGGTCATACTAAAAAGGGTGAATTAAATCAATACAAAGCTGCTTTCAGTTGGATGTGAGGGCCACAGGAATGTGTTCCAGTTCAAAGCAGGGGAGCAGACAGTGACACTTGTTACTAAACAGTGGCTGGCAAACACAGCACAAAGAATAGACCTGAGGCAGCAGTCTCCGTGTTGATGGGATGTTTATCACTGAGGGAGGAAATCAAGAATGTACCATTTTCAAGATTCCTTGTCTGTTTTGGCAGCAAAGGCAGAGCTGGGGGAAGGGTGTGAGGGGACCCAGCAGCACAATGCCGAGAAGCTGCATGCTCCATTCTCTGCTTTACCTTTAATGTAAAGAGAGTAGACATTGAGGGTATAGACTCTTCTGTAAATCAGTCCAAAGAAACAGATTTTTTCAGTACAATGTTACTTTAAAATTGCTTACCAGGAGCTTTATTTGGGGTACAAAGCTGAGGCCCTGTCCCTGACCTCATACCTCTGATACAGGGGTAGAGTTGCTATTGAGACCACTTGTATCAGTCACGGAGGAAGAGAGCAGATGGTCTTGTTCCAAAGTGCAGCTTTAGAAAATAAATGTATATCCACAGGTATTCATACAGCAGAAATTCCTGATAAAATGTGCCTACTCCAAATAGCATCTGAGGCCTGTAGCCAGGCTGGCTTTGAATTTGGGGTTACTCACTATTACACCTGTTCTGAGCAGCCATCATCTCCCAGAAAACAGCCATGGAACAAAAGAGGATGAAGGCACTGGCCCTGCAACTCCCCTCCCAGGTGGATCCAGCCTTAGCTATACCAGGATTAATGAATAAATCACCACCTATATATGAGTATGCATGTGTGGATGTAAATATTATTATGTACATTTATATATACTCCATCTATTTATAGTTCTGTCACACAAGACATCAGCTCAGTTCCATTTTATGTGGATGCTTGCCCTGGGTTTGGCTGGGGCAGAATTAATTTTCTTACCAACAGCTGGTACAGAAGTGTGTTTTGGATTTACTGTAGAATTCTTCTTGACAACACACTGATGTTTTGGTTGCTAAGGAATGCTTACCCTAAGCCAAGGACTTTTTGGTGTCTCTGCTCTGCCAGAGAGGAGCTGCACAAGGAGCTGGGGGAGCATGGCCAGGGCAGGTGACCTGAACTGGTCAAAGGGATATTCCATGGCGCAGAATGTGCACAGAATGACAGTGCATAAACAGGGGGAGTTGGATGTGAGGGCCTGATCACTGCTGGAAATGGGCTGGGTCTGGGCAGATGGGGAGCCAGTGTATTGGGCATCACTTGCATTTCTTGGGGTTTTTCCTCTGTCTTATTCTCTTTTATTATTATATTTTAAGCTATTTAAATTGTTTAACTATTCTTATCTCAACCCACAGATTTTACCTTTTATTTGATGATTTTTTTTTTTACCTTTTTTTTGGTATTTTACCTCTTATATGATTCCCCTCCTGTTCTGCAACAGGGAGGCAGGAGGGGAGGGAAGGGAATGAGTGAGTGGCTGCATAGAACTTAATTGTGGGCCTGAGTTAAACTGTGGCAATGTAGATAGACAGGTGTAAGTTCTGTTCTTCGTTGTTACCTGTGATGACTTTTCTTTTACCAAGTTTTTCTTTGTACTATCTTGTTTTGTCAATCTGTGCCTTGGTGTCTTTGTTTCTCAGATGAAGTTCTCTCTCTCAAACAGCAAGCTTAGACCTCAGCTCTTCCACCTAAATAATGGAAGAGAATTGGTAATTAAGTTTTAACAAGATTTAAATGATATTAAAACCAGACAGTTAAAAGGAGACACTGCCTTGGGCTTTGTTGTAAATTTGTATAATTATTTTTAGTTCTCTGGAGGATGCATGATTATGTTTCTGTATTTATAAAAATACTGCCCTGGAGGCATGAAAATGAATTTTATAGTCCACTGATTTGCATATTAATGTCAGTCTTATGGTGTAAAGTGTATTTTTTAGCAAATAAATGTCCATGACAATTATCAAAATTCCAAAGAATTTTATAATATATTTGACCTGGATTCATTTTTATTTTTTTTTTAGCAAAGACAAAATAAGAAAGCTAATATAGCACAATGTTAAGATGTAGAAGAGGAATGAACCAGACAAACTAAACAAAACAAGAATGGATTTTAAACTATGAATTACAATAGATTTGGTAAATAAGCATTAAGTCCTAACTCAGATTCTGATCCACATCTCTTTAAAGATTCTTGGACTGTAGATTTTCTGACAATACATTTCTGTATGTTTGCCTTCCTACAGAAACATAATCACTGTCAAAATCATTCTCTAGATCCAGTGTTTTTATATATTTTTCAGAATGAGAATTTAAAAAAATGGGGACAAAAGATATTAGTTGCTGCAGTCCAAAATCCTAATAAGGAGCTGGAACTGTAATGTTCAAAGCTTGCATCACCAGCAGAGCAAAAGTTATGGCTTTAGGGTGGAAGATCATGGAGGTAAAGCCATCTCTTCCATGCTGCTACGTACAGGAAACTATAGTTAGGTTAAGGTTTGTTTTTCTCATCTCTAAATCTGCCTTGCAAAATCCTGATAAATTCACGCTTGCTCTAATTCCTCATTTGTCTTGCATTTCTTAATTTGTAAGAGGCATTTTGAAAGACAGAAATCCTGGGTCTGAAGTGTCAAGTAAAGCTATAGGCTTTTGGAGCTTGTCTAGACAATACAGGGTAACAGCAACAATATTGCACTGGTGCAGAATCCAGCCTTGTTACATATATGTAGACAAAATTCTTATCAGCGTTCAGTCAAAAGACAATGAACTCAATAGGAGATTTCTTTGTGCACGGATGGAAAAATTACCGTCATAGTTAATAGTAATCCATTTTGTTATCATGATAAATCCATTGGCCTTGCAGTTTATCTCCCCATGGAACTAATGTATTGTCAGCTGAAATAATGTGTTATTATCACTACAATAATTATAATTGTAATAATCTTAAACAATTATTTGGATTAGAAACCTGCCATATTGTCCAAGTTTATGAGGAGAGCTAAATACAAGTTTTGTGATTTTTCCTCACAGAGAATAGACCTGCTTGTTATGTGCCAAAAACTATAAGAGAAAGTGCCATGTTGGTGTTCAATAGTAGCTGATAAGGTGTATTTTACAAAAATGATCAAATGCCAGTCAACTGCTGGCTCAGGGAAACACTTGTTAGGCCATAAATGAGCTGCTTGCAAGTTCAGAACAACAATTTCCATAAAGTCTCATTCAAGGAGATATTAATAATCATTACTTAAATGTGACAAAATGTTGTCACAGAGGGTACATACACCTGGCATTCTCCAACAGTCCCTTGCAAACATGACTCCTGATATACACACTTTTCCCTCGTTAGCCAGAATATTCAGAGGCAAAGCAAAATATTTTAAAAATAAAAATGTAAAAAAATAAAATAAAAGCAGTCAAGACTGAGCAAAATGTTTCTGTGATACTCTGATATTGTTGGTCAATCGTGTATAATCTTGGGAATGAAACAAGGTAGTCTGAAGAAGCAAGCACAGAAAATTCTTCTTTTATGCTTTTTTTTTTTAATCAAGGAATCTTTGGTAGATTACTGAGATCTTTTGCACTTGGAATTTTGTACCCACAATCAATTTTGTACCCACAACTGCAGAAATTGCAGACACGATTTTACAGAACTTGTCCTTGCAAAGTGCTAATCATTGGCTTTGAGATGAATAGCAGGCAGGGGTGGAAAACCCCCAGCTCCTGGCAGTACCAAAGATGAAGAGAGCACCTGAAGTAGCGGCAATGGATCAGACATGAGCACACAATCTCTACCTGATCCTGTATGGAGTCTGCCAGGCAAGGCTCCTCTTCAATAATCCCCGATCAAATCTGAGCTGGCAAAGTTCTAGGAGTATGAACCTTTCTGTATATAAGACTGGAATATTTTTGACTCAGAATCCCATGCCACAAAACCATGTTTAATGTCTTATAGTCATGAATTATAATATTTGACTACAGAAGAAAAGTGTACTTATTGTTAGTAAAATATAATTTTTTTTATATGCAGTACAACTCATCCATAAATAAAAAGCAAAATTTGAGGGTAAGACCTATTTATCTTCAAGGGTTTGCCAAGGATACAATGATGCTTATATATGCAAAATTATAAACAGTACTGCATTTGACAAACATGAGATATTTACAAGAGCTACCATAGACATGTAGCTCAGGATTTTAAAATATTATCTTCCAGTTTTTCTGTTTTCCCATGGTTGGCCTGGGGTTATAAATAAATTCAGAGGAAATACTTTTACACATACACAATCTGCTTCAGCAACAAGATAAAGTTTTGTAGGCAAATGTTCAGAATTGCTATCTGTTCCATTAATTTTCTTTTTAATTGATGTTGATAATTAGGGATCAATTACTGTTTTGGCCTGACTCTGTGTGTGTGGCAGGCGAAAGATAAACAAAGAAGGGATGAAGAGATGGCCAAAAGAGCCTTTCTTGCCTTCAGTCAATCTGCAGGAAAAGTCAATCACTGCAGTGCTCTGGGCCAGCCCATTCTGTCCCTTTTGGATGCAATATTCCCAAAAAAAGGGCAAAGGGGCCATTCCTGTCTGTGCCATTGTCATGGATGAGCTTAGTTCACTAAAAGAGTAGCATCTGAGTGGGTCTGACAATACCCCAAGATGGGGAGAAATCCCAAATATTTGAATTTGTTGAGCCAATATAATTCGGCCCTCTCCCCTGTTCTATGTTGCTTGGATTGTGAACTGTTTAGCTGTAGGAAGAGTGAAGGTAAAACTGCTGCCAGGGTTGTCTTTGGTCTGCACAAAACCAGCACCAGTCTGGAAATCACAACAGTGTGTAGCTGTGTAGCCACAAAGCTAATGGAATACTATAGAAAGCTGATTTATTACCAACATCTTGTTCCAGGAGTTTGCAGCCCTGTTTCATACTTTGAACGCCTCATTATACAGAATCTGCACCTCTTGACTCTTCCTTTTCTGGGTGCTGTCATTTTGAAGTAATACATTACCAGTTTCCATCAGCTGGTGATGCATTACAAGAACACATCAGAAGAACAGCTGGCTCAGTCTCTCAATCCTTAGAGTCCAGCAATGCTGACTGTCATGATATATTACATGAACTCTTCAGTCTACCATTGCAATACATCAAAACAAGGCACTGGTCTGAAGGTGTATTACTCAAAGAAAGGCAAAGCTGAGTGAACCTGTCCAGGAGAGGGGTTCTGGTTTAATTATGGAACAGAAGTTACAGTACACTGCTCAGAGAAGGTTTGTTAGCTTCAAATGTTTGGTGCATTGGTAAAACACATTTTTCATTCATATAATTTGTGCTATAGGAGAAGGTCACATTGCTACTCAGTTTGGAGACAATCTCAACAGAGTTCTGTCAAAACACTGCAATGTGATCTGTATAAGAGAGGCTGCACATATAAGGGAGTCATGCAGGATTAGAGTTCAACTGTAAGCACCAATTCCTATTCTTTTCATTCCTTGATGGAAATTCCAGACAAGACCCTGATATTTGAGAGTGGTAACTGAAAGTATCTCACCACTGGGTTCTCGCTGCTCCTTCATTTGGAGGCACTCTCAGCAGGCTCCAGGTGATGTTGTGAGTCTGCAGAAAAGCAGCAGCAGAGAATTGGGCCTCAGGTACTGTAAGGGAAAGAGCTGGAGCTGAAAAAATGAAAAAAAGAGAAAGAAAAATAAAAGAACAAAGTGAGACAGCCATCTGCAAATAAATAGAAAAGATTATTTAAGTCAAGTCTTTTCATAAGAGTTGAATTGACTGTGGCTACTTACATCAGACTTCACTTTGATGGATGAGCAAGAATCTCCCATTGATCAGGACTGCAAACTTGACATAGGAATATCTTGGGCTGTTAAACTGAAGACAAACCTGTTTCCTCCTCTTGGGTCAGAAAGGGTGGCTGCATTTCTCTCTTCATTTAACCAGGGCTTCTATTCTGCCCAAAACACAGAAATGGTGCCAAAATGTTCCCTCTGGATTGGGTTCACACAGAGTTGGAGTATGAACTGCATTTTTCACCTGCAAACCCATGGGTGACAGACAGGATACGATACAAGGGACAACCAGTTAGAACTAAGGCAGTGAAAAGTTCACTTGCCTGTAATGCACAAGTATTATTTCCCAGTAATTTTTCAAATACTCAGCTGCTAACCACTTTCCTACCTATCTCAAGGTCCAGCTTCTTTATAATGTGGCTCAGGATAGCTCCTTCAGTGTATGCTACTGACTTCACATTGCATTTTTATTGGTATTGCTGCAATATTAACCTCCATGGTCCCTTCCTTCTCCTGCTGTCATGCTGCTATATGCTCAGTAATGCCCTGAGAATTGAATACTTTCCTGATAAAAATTCATACAATCTTACTGAAGTCCCTTTCTATCCAGTTTCTCTAACTCAAAGTAAACTCTGGTGGGTTTGATTCTGATAAACATACTAAAACCAGTGTGTAATATGGTATTATTTCAATCTGTGTCTTTTTTCCTTTCCCTGCTATACTTCATTGATCAAGCACAGAATATTTTAGTTGGAAAATACTTACAACAATCATCTAGTAGATCTAAATACAGAAAAAGATTTTTTGAGTGAGAGTTGTTGCACCTGAATGTACATTACTAGCAGAACAAAACCCCCAGAATTTAACTTCATGGTGAATTAGGAATCTGAGGGGCATACATTTTTCTGCTCATGTTTCTGTTCAGTAGAAGCAGCAAAAATCTAATGTTCTTAGGAGGTAATTGAGAACATAAGGTGATCTGAGATGGGGAGAATGGACAGCTGTTTGTTTAGCTAGCATAGCATATTATAAGAATCATGAATCAAAGACATACCTGAGAATGAACATTTCACCAATATGTTACGTTCATCAGAATAATTTTAGCTCCTTGTTAATGTTTACAAGATCTAAACAGTCCTTTATTTACAAAAGAGATGGTTCACACTGATTTGTGTGACAAGGGCCCCTGAATAAAACATGCAGTAAGAACAGATTAAAAATGTGATCAGTAATGAGAATACACAGGGCTGTTACATACACTTTTGTAAACCTTGAAAAGGATTCAGCATGCCATAGGTTTAGTCGTGAATGTGGCTGATGTGTCCTTTCCTGCACTGTCTTGCTGTAGCGGGAGGGTGTGAGAACAGTAAGGACAATAGAGACACAGGATGACACGTAAACACTGGTAACAAAATAGCAGGAAGGAGAGGAATTGATTAATGGGTGATATCCCATAAGGATGTCTTGATGAGGGGACAGGTGAGACAGCTGCTGAGAGTACCTCAGTAAAGAAATCTTCTTTCACCAGCTTTCTGGTTTTAAAAATATCTAAGTTTTACAGAATTCACCTTTTCAGTAAAATGTGAAAGAGCAGCTCCATGGCTGTCTGAGGCATGTGCCCTCTTTGTCCCATGATGTGGGAACTACTGTGACCTCCCAAGTTTTCCTTACTGACACAGTGAATCCATCTGTCCCAGATAAGAACATGGATATTGCCACAGGAACATAGCAAAATAAGTACACTATAAGAATCAGAAATGCTGTGTTGATGGCACTGGCCATTTTCCAGGGTCACTTGCCTGGTACTGAAAACAGAGTAATGAAAAATAAGAATAAGGTACTGTCTAAATACATCTTACAAGGAAAATGAACAGATTAAGAATTTATCCTCTGGTAGCACTTGGAGTATGTATCTTTCTTCAGTGGGTACATACTGAGTAACTGAGCTGGTGTAACTACTTGTGATTTATTTACCAAAAGGACTGGATTTAGCAGAAGTAAAGTAGACCATGGACTCATGGTGACCTGATCTAGTTGAAGACATTCCTGCTTGTTGCAGGGGAGCTGCACTAGATGATCTTCAAAGATCTCTTCCAACCATTCTGCCATGCTATGACTCAGGCCCACTGATACCAGGCCACACATTGCCAGGTGGAAGCCTGACACAGAGCTATAGATCACAGCTGGATGGAAGCAGCCTTTGGTCACTGACCCTCCCCCAGTCTTTGTGCCTTAGCCTACAAATTCTGAAGGGAATGATATGTGAAAAACAACAGTTGCTGAAAAGTATATTACACAGACAGGAAAGGCAAAGTATCAATGTTGGGTCACTTTAGCTTTCCTTAGACAAGACAAAAAGGGAGAGCTTTTGGAAGAATAAATTCACTGCTCTAGTTCTCTCTCTGGTGGATACTACCAAAGTAAGACCTGGGTGGGTGTTTATTGGCATCTATAGAAAAAAAATAATATTTCAATATATTCCTATGTTTACACTCAATAGCATTTTGAACCTGAAAAAAGTGCACCAGCCAGTCTGTGAACCCATGGAAGACTTAACATACACCCATTAATTATACAAGAAGCTCCTGTATTCTGTTACAATAGCCAAAGCTAGGTAGCCAGTTAATGACCTCAAGAGACTTGACAAAATAATTTTTTTTTTCTTACAATCTTCTGCCTCTTTATTCCAATTGTCTTATATGACTTCAGGGCACATGCGGTTATTTTCCTAAACTGGTACCTAATACTGCAAGTTTTCTAAAACATAAAAATTTTCTGCTTCCAAGCACCATGTCCCTACCAACACAGGGATAAAATGGTGGTTATTGTATACACCTGTTCACACATAAAGTATAAATAAATCAATTTCAGTAAGCTGAATGAACCCATTTGTCAGCCCAGGGCACACCTGCACTATAGGTAATTTTTAAGATGCACACAGAGATCAAAGAATCAAAAACCAAAAATGCTCATGCCACTGAATTTTTTTTCTGACTTTTGTTAGCCAGCGAATTCAAAACAAAATAGACAAATAAAAATTGAATAGCTTTTGTACCTTTCTTCTTCAGAGCAAGAAACCCTACAGAGAAGATCACTATTTTTTAATGTAATCTAGGAATCTTCTTGAAGTTAGTGTAGCACTTGGTTCTGGTATCAGTGCTTCATTGTCAATTAGTATTTGCACAGCAGAGTTGCTAAGCTGTTCTGCTTCTGTGAAAATAATTTCTTGTGTTGACTACACTTATTCCTTTCTATATTATTTCTTTATTTGTATATTATAAATCATCCTAAGCTTGTCAGGGGTATTATTAATCACTTATTGTTACCTTTTTCAATATAACTTGGAGACCAACATTCCCCAGCCACAAGTATCAACATATTAAGTACTGTTCAGACATTTGAACATAATATACTGTTTCTAAGTCCTCCGTTGTATTACTAGTAGGATAATTATTACAGCAAATGATAAAATACTGCAAAATTGTTTTCTCCCCCCCTTAATAACATAAATAAAAGAAGCAATTAATTTCCTACAATAAAAACAGGCAATACAATAACGTACAAATGTGGAGTTTCTTCATTATTGCATCAAATTGCAAAACGGAAACATATAATTTCAAAAGGCTCATAAGCAAAAATGGAAACACAGCTGATGTTGCGTCAGCATGTAGCACAAAACTGTGAAGCTTGCACAGCTCCCAGCCAGTCTCCTCAAATGAAGCAGTTAACATTTCTAAATGAAATACATAACACAGAGAAGCTTCTCTTTTTTTTTTTTTTTTTTTGAGCCTCTACTTCCAGAATTTAAGGCAATTTTGCAGAATATTACTCTCCATCCAATACTATAACCTTATAGCATCACCAGTTATTTTAAAACCTGTCTATCACACAGACCTACATCTATAGCTTTATTGACACATCTTGTGACAGATGGCAATAATGTTTTCAAATGGAATCAATGTACTTCCAAACTGATGCATCTTTTTCTACACCCCCTATATTCATCAGATGTGTTTTTATACCTCTTTCTGCCGCGGTATTTTGGTTTGTTTGGTTTTAGGTTGCTGAGAAAAGGTAATATATTTTCTTTGACATCTCATGCAATTTTACAAGTATTCAGGGCACATTCCCTGCTTTGCATGGAAAATGTATTTGCACAGTTGTCAGAATGATGGACAAGGGGAGAATGATAGGAAGGAGCACTGATCTTTGCTTGTTATTACATACAATAGCCCAGTAGGAATCATGATGTGTTGGTGAGACAAACTGTGTCCCATTCTGGAACATATTAAGTTTGTCTCCAGGACACACATGACTTCACTAGGGTGTCTAACCTCATTCATAATAGATGCTAATCTTTTCAGGGCTGACTGATGACAGCACTTCCTGCCCTTCACGGAATTAGAGCTGGGTTTTATCAAAGGACTCAAACTGCCTGCTAATTAGACTAATTCCCTTCATCATGAATTATTTATTTCCATTGGTAACCGACCACTGTGACATTAATGGGTTCTGCTCAACTTAGTTTCATACTAATATACACTATAAGTTAAATGTTTAAAAACTCCTGATACTTCACTCCAGGTCAAGTGTATCTTCACATAATTCTTGATGTTTTCAATAAAGTTTTGGTAATTAAAGACATAATAAGGCGCTCGTTGCAAAGTAAAAAAAAAAAAAAAAAAAGCATAATTTAAAATTCTGAAATCAAGTTGTTGGTTTGTTGGTTTTTCCCCCCCAAAATGTGAAGCAATATACACTTATTTAAGGCTGCTAATACTCCCTCTACTCTCTAAGAGACTCTCTACTGCACCAAGAGGGTCTCAAGGCAACTCACCAAACCAGAGCCATATCCTCAGCCAGAACATGTAGTGCCTTTGTATTCAAAATTCTCACTCAGTTGAAGGAATTTTTTGTGTTTAATATCAAAAATATGTTCTGTGGTTAGGTAACAAGTATCAAATATACAAGCACAAAAAAGAATACCTAGCAGACAGCAGCACTGCAGGGTGGAGAAGGCCAAAGGCAGCGTAGCCAGCACTGAGATGAAACTGGGGAAAACATAAAGCACCATTCTGGGATGTCTTAGCAGCAGGATCTGAGTAGTGTAAGAGTGGTCATCTATGCAGTATGTACAAGGTCTCAGCAAGAGAACTGATGGCTGGTTCTTGGCATCACTGTTCACAAGTTACATTGACAACAGAGAAAATCCATGGAAGAGCAACAAAAAATTAGAGCAATTTAGGAAACACGATCAATGGGGAAAGATTGGTAATAATGTATAGAAAAGAATATGATGACATCTTCAATTGTGCAGAAAGATGCTATAGATATACTGGTGATCAGTTTCCTACATGTCTTCAACAAGCAGAACAAGAGAGAACCATTTCAGTCTGAAGCCATGAAGAAAAATTGGGAAAAGTTTTCCCAGCTGTAAGGACAGAAAAGCACGTCTAACCTGGATAAAAAAGGTTGTACAATTCTCAGCACTAAAGGGATTTTAATTTAGGCTAGTTAGGCAGATAACTGTTGAAGAATGTTTAGGTGTATGTGAACTGATAAAACTATTTTCTGAGGCACAAAAAAATTCAGTTCGATTTCTGGAATATAAATTTTCCTTATAAAATTCTTGAGGATTTTGCTATTTCTAAAGAAAAAACTGCTACTTAAAAGTTGTAATTATTTCTCAATGATAAGAATGTCTCTTTTAGAAGCATTATATGCAGAATAACATTTTAGTTTTCTAGAACTTAACTGTTAGTGTTTTCCACTGGCAACACAGACAGTAAATTTATTCAATTCCAATTAATTAATGGAATTTTTGTGACTCATGCCCAGGATAGTATAGCTCAGGCTATATGCTTTACAATGGATTTGTTTCCTGTTGTGGTGGGTTGACCCTGGCTGGATGCCAGGCACCCACCAAGCTTCTCTATCCCTCCTCTCCTCAGCATGACAGGCAGGGACAAAATAAGATGGAAGAGAACTCATGAGTCAGGATAAAGACAGTTTAGTAAAACAAAAGCAAAGCACATGGGGAAGCAAATTAAAACAAAAGGTTTATTCTGTACTTCCCATCAGCAGGCAATGTCCATCCATTTCCCAGGAAGAAGGGCTTCAGTACATGTAGCAATTGCCCTGGAAGACAAACCTCATAATAACAAATGCTCACCTCATCCCCACCCTGACTCCCTCCTTAGCTGTTATACCTGAGCAGACATCACACACTATGGAATATCCCTTTGATCAGTTTGGGTCAGCTGTCCTGGCTAAAACCCCTCCCAGGACCATGCTCACACCCAACTTCCTGGCTGAGGGGGGGCACTGCAGAGACAGCTTTGCTGCTGTGTGAGCCCAGCTCAGCAGCAGCCACAACAGCTGTGTGTTACCAACACCTCTGCTGACACAAAGCACAGCACCGTGGGGAAAATGAACTCCAGCTCAGCCCCACCCAACACACCTATTTACCTGAACTCTTTGGAAGTCAAGAGACAACATACTACTTGCTCAGGGATGCCACCTTTGAATTGCTTCTCTTTCAGCAAAATTGAAAGACTTTTCACATATTACAGAGCTGAGCTTAAAGCTCCAACACATTTTGTACAAACTCATTACTAACCGGTGCATATTCTCACTCAGTTCACAAAGCAGGTTTTATTCCAGTTTGATTATCCTGTCTGTGAAAAATGAGGAAGATGTATACAACACATCAGAAGAATCAATAAGAGGCTTGTTTGGGGTAATATTTGTAATGACAAGGTGAGTTTAAAATAATGAACAGCAGAAGACAGCTAGACACTTTATATCCCTTAGCCTAATAAAGACTTGGACTACAGTATATTTGATAAATAGTCTTTCACTTGATAACCATAAAAGAACACATATCTCTCTAACCCACAGTGATAACACTACCTAGATGTGGGAAGCTAGATAGAAATGAACAGAGATGAGATTCAATAAGCTCATGTACATTTCTATCTCAGTGTGAGATACTTTGGCTGTGAAAATAAAGGTGTTATTTTTCCACTGTTGAAATAATACAGAATCAATAAGAGACAACTGTGAGCCTCAATAGCATCAAGGGGTTTCTGTTGACATTCACAAACCAAATGAGCAGAACTCTGCTGGATTGAGATGTCACCAGAAACCCCAAGATGGCATTACAGCCTTGTTTTTCTAAGTTGTGGTTTTTTGCAATAAACATCCTACTGCCTTTTCATTTTAATTGAAAAGTCACTTTTTACAACTTTTTCTGCTTTTCCTGTTCATCTTTTTTTTTTTTTTAGGTTATTTGCTCTGCTCTACCTGCCTTCCTCCTTTCCTCCCATCTCACTTTCCTACCTCCTGCCTCAACCAACATCTTCCTGTCTTTCTCTTTTTTTCTAATTTTCTTTCTTTCCTGGTTCTTTGAATTCCCAAATCAAAATCTATCTGGAATGAGTGACTTTGCTCAGTGTGTTACCAGCACTACCTAATGTCCCAGTGCTAGCACACACCCTTCTTTCTGCCCAGTGGACAGATTATCCTTTTAAGCCAAACAAAATGTCACTCAAGTACTGCTCATTATTTGTATGGAACAAGAGTGTCCAAGTAGTTTCTGATGCAGCAATATAAAATAGATTTCATTTGAGAGCTAATAATACCTGACACTCAAACAGAGACTTCCATCCAGTGATCTCAAAGCATTTCACAGGCATTAATGAATTACATCTCACAACTGTGCTCTGACAAACAGGCTATTCCCCTCTCACAAGCGGAGATAACTGAGGAGGAAAGAGAGAGGTAATTTGTTATTATAACGTCTCTCAGGGTCCAATTCTACACTGTTGTATTTAAAGGGTTTTTGTCTCTGGCTTTGAGCCAACACTGAGTAAATAACATTAAAGAGCTCTCAGATGTTCCAAGCATTAGTCCTTTAATATGAGATCACTTTATATGGCAGAGTATGTTCTCCTTGCAAACTGGGGTACAGACACCTTCAGGGACACCTTATTTTATAATGTCAATTCATAAGTTACTAGAGAGAAGGACATTGTGTACTAAATGGTTCTACCATCTTCACTTAAACCCAGTAACCCACCTTCTGATTCTTTACAACCTTTTTAAAGAAGAAGGATTCTTGAGAGGGAGCTTTTTTTTTTTTAATGGGACATGGAAAATGTATTCTTTCGTAAAAAGCTAAGGTATGACCAGAAACATCTTTCAGCACCATGAAAACCAGCTAAGAGCACAAAATAAGAGGAGAGTGAGCAGACAGCTCTCACAAAATGCATGTCAAAGAACTGATATCTACAAATTGTTTGTTAGGAAAACTGCTCTCCTCTTTGGAGTAGGTGAGATTTATAGATACCAGCCTAACTACAACATCCAGCTGCTGCTTTTGAAATAAAAGAACAGATCTGTGATTTGTTGCTAGCCTCCAACATGCATAAAAGGCATCCCTGCAAATTCTGTTGGTGATGGGTTCTCTGCAGAACATTGGTTTGAAATCAGTCTCCATGCTAAAATGAACAAATAGACAGCTATCACAAAGCCAGCATCATTTTGGCTCCATGTCTGCATATCATCAGAATAGAGCCCATATTTCACTGGACTTTTGAACATCATCTAAACAAACCTGTTGTAGAACAGTATGAGACACCTGGGATCACAAAGGACTCAGGATTGTACAGAACACTGCCAGTCACAGCCATGATTTGAAGGTATCCAGAAGCATTTTCAGAGTTTCTTCATGTGTGGTCATATGAGAAATAGAATCAAATGACAGGAAACATCACAGAGAATTTTCAATTATTATAGTGGCCATTATTAGAACAGCATTTAAGCTCAACAGAAGTCCAGTGCCAATTACACTTATTACTTCATCTTGGCAATTTACAAGGGCTATAACCTTAACACTTTTTTTTTTTTTTGTGACACGAGATTTGTGCTGAGCTGAAGTTATGTCCTTGATAGTCCCAGAGGAAAGGTGAAGGTTAGGCACCTAAGGAGCACTTTGAACAAATTTCCATGGATAAATTCAGCAAACAGAAATGAAACCAGTTTTTTCAGTTCCTATAACTTTCCAATTCCAGGAAGCTTAAGCTAAGAGGTATCAACTTTGTTTCATAACATCAAATTATGTAACTACCACTATTTCTAGAGATACTGGCCTGTGAAAATTACTCTTTTGGTAGATGAAGGAACCAAATAACAAAACCCAAACAGTAAAACTTTGCTGTTTATGCATGAGAAGATTTTGAACCACTCAGTGAGTCATTTTATGAAGCAATTAACTTTCCTTTTTATGCAGACATTTTTTCTTCGTCTGCCACCTTTTTAATCGTCCTTTGCATAAATTGTAAAATAATTTCTCACTCCCTTAGAAACAACAGCTGCATTGTGAACTCCTGAATTGGCATGTCTTTGGAATATATTATAATAATTCAGAAACTGCTCCCATTTCTGTCAAGCTTTCATTCATACAAAGGTTCAAACGTCCCGTCCTCCCTCCCCCTTTCATTGCTGTTGCTGATCTCAGATTGTCCAGTCACTTCCCTTGCTCTCCCAACTCCCTCTCCCGCCTCCAGTCTCAGCCCTTTCTCTCTAAAGCTCGACACAAATCTCCTTCCCTTGCCACTCCCTACAACTGGCTCTCTGTAGCCTTCTTGAATTAGACACAAATGACTTGTCTTGACTTCCAAAGCCCTTTGTGGCCTCTCTGCTCACCACTGACCCTCTCATGTTCAATATCAAAGGTCAGCGCTCTCTTCCAATTAGTCTATGAGCCAAGGTACCTTCCTCTGACTGCAATGCTTTCAAAACAAGCCCAGCCATGCTCTTTCCTCTGTTGCCCCTCACTTGTGGGGAAGGAATTGTCTATCAGTATCTGCAAAGCCTTCACATTCTGCCTTTTTAAATCCCCCCTCAGATCTTCACTTTGCCTTCAGAAACCGCAGCAAGAGCCTGACTGTTCACGTGTCAGGGCAACACTCAGCAGCACAACAGGAGCTTCCTCACTGGTGTCACTGTTCTACAGGGAAATGCAGTTTGTCTGTGCCCTGTTTTGCAACTCAGTGGAGGAGCTGTGGCTGATAACTTGAGCTTTGTGGGTCCTAAAACTGCAAAAAATAATGAGCAAGAGAGAGGACAATAGGGAAAGCATAGATTATTGGTTTCTAAGGCCCAGATGCAGGCATTGCAAAGCTCACATCAGCTGAAAGTTGTTACTGAATAAAAAGTCCCGGTCCATCACCTATAACTCCAGGGTGAGCCTTCCTCATTTCAGGCAGAGTTGCAAAGTCTGACCCAATTATACACAGCTAATGGTTCCAACCTATATAAAGTTTGTAGAATTCTACAGATTTGATAAAAATTTGTTTTCTTGATCAATTCAGACTCTTGCCCAAATAATTAGGATTCTTACATGCTCAAAAAAAGTCACCAGTGTATATTATCTTGAGCAAATTCACTCACCTTGCCTAAGCATTTCTGTTGTAAATGGCTTTTGTGGCTGCAGTTTTCTCAAAATTTTAGACTGAGGTATACACACAGGGAAAAAATCATTCTGATAAAGGTTATAAGTAACTGAAATTCTATTAGGTATCTGAAGTTCATTCATATGAATAACTGAAAACATGGCCATACAATGGTAAGTTTGCCTTAAACTGATAGATGATGCTCCCAGCTCCATTATTATAAACACAGTGGTTTATTATGGAGATAATTGTGGGTTGTTCAAGTGGAGGATGGAGAAGTGTGTGTGGGAAGTAACAGAATGGAGGTAACGAAGTGAGTGGAGTGTAGGTGAATAGCTGAATGGCTTAACTGTTAATTTCCTTGGGGTTTTTTTACGATTTACATTAGTATGCAGAGAAGTAGGATCTAACTCAAAGAACTTTTCTGAGCAGGGAAAAAAAAAAATCACACAAAATGTGTATAGAACCATGTGAAATACAGAAACTTGGTATTGCATTATGTAATTCCCTTGAAAGTTGTAACTTGTTGTCAGAAAGGCCCTGCAGGGTTTCATAACCTGGAAAAGTAGCTTTCATGAAATATGTCATTCTTCAGGAAATGAGCAACATTGCCATTTTGCTCCATAGCACTGACACAGTATTTAGGTCTATCATTTAAATATAACTGTTCTTTTTTTACATTAATCTTACTAATAAATGTAGATTGCAAGGATTAAATAAGTTATCTTATAGTGATAAAGTGGTAGTTTATTTTAAAAAAAGAAAGCTCACACTTACTGCATATTCTAGATTTTTTTTTTAAATTACCATTGTAATGGTAGCTTAGCTGTGGCAATGGTTCAAGGTTTTTGTGGTTTAGTATTTTTAATACTCCGGTGTAATCTACTCCAGCCATCCTTGACAGAGAATAAAGATGGGTTTTCAAGGATCAAAGCTTTCAAGCTCTGTGGAAATGCCCATTTTCCATCTTGAAAATAATAAACTACACAGACAAAGACAATGATACTTTGACTGGTATTTATATACTGAATCTAGAAAAAAGTGCATGCTTCTGCTAAAACCCCTCCCTTTTTTTTTCATGGCTAAATCCACTGTACTCAGGAATCCCACAGTGTTAGTAAAATAGCCATTTTTAATGGGCATTTCATACCTCTGGCAATCATAGCTGCAGCCATTGGCACTGACATGAAGCCATCACTTAAAAACAACTTGTCATTTTCCAGTGAACATAAAATTTATACTATGAAGTCAGAGGAAAAAAAATCCCAAATCCCCTGGCACCTTTTTCATTACTGTACATCAATGCATGTATATTTATTTTTAAATAGATATAAAATGTGGAGACTTTTTGTTCCAGAATCTACATCCTCTTCTCCATGGTGAAATTCAATCCATGCCTGCCTGAATGTTGGTCAGTCAAATTTAGTCAGTCTTCAAATGGGCAACACAGCCTTGACCTCTGAGTTCAAACAACTATTCCTAGTGCACTGGAAGCAAGAATTTGTTCTCATGACATCTCAGCCAACTACATTCTCCAGATCAGTTAAATCTGGTGCTCATTTTGGTGCAGAGGGCAGAGATTTAATGAGATCAGGCAGAAGAATGTCCTACAGCAGCAGCCAGAGGCCCCAAACATCTTTTTCCCCTTGTCGTGCAATGCCCTCCAGAATACTCCTTTCTCTGCTGCTCACTGAGCTCGTGAGGACTCAGGGCCATCTGAGGAGGGAGGCTGGTACTGGCATTGGGATAAATTAGTTGTTACAGAAGAAGAGATAGAAAATTCTGCTAATAACTATGTATGTTCTATGTTCCACTGGAAAACTCAATGGGCTTTAAAGTAATGAAGATAGGTTTGGGGGTTTTTTTAACTTATTCAGAATATGTTTTGAAGCTTTTCTCTAGCTATGGAAGCAGAGAAGTTATTAGATTGGAAAAAACAAGCTAGACAAACAAAAAGGAACAACAAAAGGAAATAAATGAAGGGAAAAGAAAAAAACAAGAACAGAAAATGAGAAAAAGCCAAATTTTACAAGCAATTCCTAGATTTTAAGAATTAAGGTTTTAAGAAGAACCTAGATGACAATCATCACAAATCTGAGTACCACAAAATCCAATAAAGGTGTAAGACTTCCCACACTGGGTGGGACAAGACTTCCCACACTGGGTATGTTCAAGCAGCAGCGTTGGATCACTTCATTCCTACACTGTGCATAATGTGTAATTTTGGCCTTACTCTCTATTCTTAGTCTGGCACCTTTCAGAAGGACTAAGCAAAAAAAAAAAAAAAATTCAACAAATCTAAAAGAAATCCTCTTAATCTGGGGATATATTTAACAAATTGTTTTTCATTGCTAATCTGCATTATATTTACTAGCATTCTATGCACCTATTCATAGTAGCAAACTGTGCAGCTTTTGGTTGAACCTCTTACTAAAAGATAGTCTGAAATAACACAAAATAATATTGTTGTTCAAAATAACACAACATTGGAGAATGAGAAATCATATTGACATGTGAAAGAAGTGACATAAGGTGGATCATGTAACTCTACCTTCTCAAGACAGCACCCAAGGCTCCAAGACACCACATGAGTCAGTCAATGGTTGTGCAGTTCACCAGGACTGGAAATTTTTTCTGCTTTAAAACTCACACAATCAGGAGATTCTTTTGGCTGTGTTGTGGGATTCTTCTCCACCAATATCCAATAGACCTTTCAGAAGATTATCTTGATTTCACATAATTTTATCTGAAAGAAAACCACATTTTCTTACTCAATGCAATTCAGAAATGAAAATGTTAGTGTTTCCATTTAAAACAAAAATTAAATCAAGTTATATTTTAAAAATTCAGCTTAAGAAGCTGAAATATCAGTATTGTGTTTTGCTCCACAAAACATTTCCTTCAACCTGAAAATCTAATAAAATACATGGGAAATCATAGGTGTAAGAATATGTGTGTGCATGTGTAAGTATCTATCTGGCTTTATATAGAATCAGTTACTGCCTTGTCAGGAGGTCCTTCAAAGTCCTTCCTAAACACTACCAGAGAACAGAGGAACTTTAATACTTTTAAGAAGGGAAAATTGATAGAAAAGTAGGAAGGGACAATGTGCTAAAAATTAGCACACACGTTCCACCAGAAATTTGTTTTTTGGAATTTTTTTTTTTTTTCTGCTTTCTAATATGACAGTTAAGAAGTTATGCTGGCAAAGCCCTTTTAAAATCAAGATAATTTCTGCAGGTCTTACTGAGTCTGGTACTATTGTGTATTGTCAGTTCAATTATTTGAAGTCAAAATTCAGTCATATTTATGACATGTTAGCGGTCTGTTTTGTGTTCATCATGAGACATTGGTGCAATTTTATCCATCTGAGACTAAGATCTAGTCATAAATACTTCATGACTCTGCTATACAGACCAATCCATGATGCACCCAAGCATGTACACAGCTGGATACAAATATACATAAACCACAGAATAAGGAGAAACAACAGAAAGGGATAGAGCTGAAAATTAATGCATATTACATAGATCTGAAATGAAAAAAGCCAAACAAACCCACGAGACATTGTAAAAGACAATTCAAAATTATGTTACATAGAGTGTTCTCAAAGTTATTGTGGAGGTTTGGTGCTCATTCAAGACCTTTTTTCAGGTTTGTCAGTTACTCCTGGTTACCACCTTGTGCCTAGGCAATTCCAGCTGCCTCTCTGCTGGAAATGGATACCTTTGCATTTACAATCATCTGGTCAGTGCCCACTTCCTCACAAAATAGGAATTGCTCATTATTTCTCCTTCCTTCCATTCAAAATAGTGCTCTGTTAGCCCTAACTTTAAGCACAAGTAGGTGTATTCTACCCTCCATTTTAGTAATGATTCTGCCTTACTAAGTGGTAAGAACAGATCTGCTTTTCTTCTTGAATCTTCAGACTTAAAAGGGGGAGGCTTTCTGCAGGATTATGAAAAATTCCTCTGAATTTTCTCATCTCTAGCCCTGTGTGAGTCACTTCAGAGAACCAGAAAGCAGCTTCAACACCAGACTTATATTCTTTGAGCAGTAAATACCTTACTTTGTCCCTTAGGCACCGTAGTGTAAATACTTTAACACTCACTCGTGTGAAACTCACCCGTTGGAAAGTGCTGGATCACACTTAGAACTGGGTCAAGTACAGATTACAGAAAGAGAGAAGGGGATCAAATGACACTCAGCTGGTGAAGCTTTATGGAATCCTACAAGAGGTCAGAACTCAAATGTTTCACTTCTATTATGTTTTGCTTCCTCTATTTCAGGAAATCTAAATAAATAACAAGAGAAGCTCACTGAACTTTCTTTAACATTTGGAAAGAGGCACGGCTCCTGAATGCCATTGAAGAATTCCTGTATGAAGGTCAGTGCTTGGAGAATCTGATGGTGAACAGGAGAGAAAAGATTACAGAGTTATCCAAAACTATCCATCATCTGAATAAAGGGAAAGCAGCAGGTATTGATCAGTTCTCTGGAGAAATGTTGAAAGGGGGTGGAAGGTCAAAACATGGAAGTTACACTATCTTGGAAAGGAATGAAATCAAGATCAAATGACAAAGGCAGGACAATAGATTCTCACTCTACAATATACACAGCATGCATACTGTAGCACAGCTGAACTGAAATTTCACAAAGTGCACAAACACACAAATGCACCATGGAAATATATTGTATATCAAAAAGATGAGGCATTTGAATGCCAAAATATGAAGTAGAACAAGGGAGAGGAAAAATAGGGAAAAACTTACACAGCCATAAGTATAAAAACCTGAGACATTTGCTGCAGATCTGCAATTTCTACCAGTTATTGAACAGAATTTGTCAGACAGCAAAACCTGAATATAAAAAATATATTTGAAGCAGATGAGAATTGAAGAAAGAATTGCTGAAAGACAAAGAAGCACACTCCTTAAGGCACACATGCTTCTCATTTTACTTTGTGAAAGCTTTTCCCCCATTTGTGAACTGTTGCCAAGTAAGTTTTCCCTGGTACCTGAGCTGAAGCTGCTGAGGCTGTGAAGGTTTGGTTCTCACTGCCTCTGTTCATCCCAGCACAACACAGGGAAGTGTGTCAGACATTGGCTGTTAGTCAAGTGTGCTCTATCCTGAGTGCTACTGCCATAAATTCTGCACTACCTGGTTCAAGTAGGAACCTGACACTAAGACATCGAGCAAATCAAGGAATTAATCTGAAAAAAAAGTCCAACTGCGGAGCAGAGATAATAAAAAATAATGTTTGAAAAATGGCTTAAAGCAGGCTGGAAAACTTGAGGAAGTATTTTGAAAAAAATGTACAGCATGGGGTTATGCTTAAAACCACATGAAACAGGCTATGCTTACATTTTTTTAAAATTAATCAGGATCTTAAAGATCACATGTTACTCAAAAGCATAAAAAATTTTATAAGAAATTACTTCTAGAAACATACAGGAAATTCTATGCCTCCAATGTTAACTCATCTGAATTTTATTTCCTTCTATTTTTAAAGGAAAATGAACCATGAAGAATCCCATTTATTCCCATGACTAATGACATTATAAACATCAAGTTTGGTCCAGTCATCTTTATTTTCATTTAAGCCAACAGCATAGGTGAATAAGCATCTGGCAGAGATTCTAGGTTACTCTATATGTTAAATTACTGTTTTACAACTAAACACCTGCTGGGAGAATTGAAACAAATAGGTGAAGCATTTTTCACTGAACACTCTCTTCAGCATCATCTCATAGTGGCTCTCACCGTGATTCTAATTGGCAAAATAAATCTGGTGGGTGAAAACAGAGCCACCACAAACCAAGCTAGTGGTTTTTTTCCCTCGAGTCTCCAGAGGAGGAGAAAAAAAAAGCCTGTGAAGGGCATTCTTACACAGGCCCAAAATGTTTACACAAGCACTATGCAAAAAGTGTTTGAGTTGCTTTCAGCAGCACAGTAGCATAAATGAGATTTCATGTGCTTTCAGAATACTCTAGATTGATTTTTCTCCTTTATGCTGCTTTTACACTTGTATAACCCAATCCGATTCAGTGCATTTACACTAACAAGGTAGAAATAGTACCATGTATCTTCCCACTTCATAGAAGTGTATTTTTATTGCTGCCCAATAATAATACAGAGTCAGAGGTGATTGTGTTCAATCCTCGCTACTTCATCCCAAGTGTCAAAATTGTCGTTTTTAATTTTGCCAAATTATTCCTACAGCTTTCAGAAGTAAGCTAGGAGTTTGCTTGGGCCTGTTACTTCAGAAACAATTTGGAAATATGTTGGAAATTAGAGATGAAAATTAAGATAATTGAAATATTTTTCCAGTATCTTTGAAAAGCATAATAAAAGATGCAGAGAACAGCATTCAATTCAGGTAGCCTTCTGGCATCACTTACACAAAGTTTAATTAATGTTTCCAAAACCATCTAACCTCTTCCTTTGCCCTGCAGAAAAATGCCTTGCTCAGGTCTACAGAGCCTTTTCCCATTAGCTTCTCTACTCTGGTGAGCTACTGCAGAAAGTCAGGGGCTAAATTCACTTACACAAACACACACCTTTTCTTTTTACCCCATCTTGAAGCTAAGGGAACTACTCTTAAGTACCCTTCAAAATCAGTAAGAGCATGATTTTACCATGCTGCCCTTCAAACTTACTCTCCAGAAGCAAAAAGAGACTGAAACACTGTGATCAGAAGTGGAGTTTCTCTACCTTACTCTTATACAAGGATTAAAAGGATGATTTTTATGAGGCATTCTACAACTAGATTCTGCACATAAAAAAAAATAAATCAATACATTGATTTTTCCTCACTAACAAAGATAATTTAACAAAACACTCTAGTTATTACAATTCATTCTGCTGCTGCTTCACCTGTTTCTGCCAGGTGAAGCTATTTCTCCATTTTAAAATGGAAAAAAAGGAAAAAGCTTTCATCATTCCCACTTATTGTCCTTTCTCACCTTTAACTGTTGACAATTCTGTCAATGAAAAAATTTCCACCCTTTCTCTCTCAAATCTGCCTTGCTAATCCCTTGCAATTCTACGCCAGTAGAAAGAATAATTCTCTCTCTCTCCTTTGCCTGGAGTAAACAATGCAAATATCACCAGAAATTACAAATATTCTCATCTACAATATAAGATCATTACATAGAACTTCCAGCCTACTCTACAAATTCACATCTGATCACTGGAATGATATTTAGTGGGGAAGAAAACCTTGCAAAGGTTTTAGCAGTTCTGACTTTGGAATCTCAGAGCACTCTACAGAATCAAGTAAATTCTGCCTCATAAGAGCCTTCCAAATTAAATTCTTAGGTGAAAGAAAAAAATCGCATTTAGGGCAGAATCCCCACCCTCCCTCACCCCAACCCCAAACCCAAGGGCCATATTATAAATCTGTTCTTGCTTCTGATAGAAATTATTTGCATATTTAAATTAATTGGACTGTTTCAGAAAATAGCTGCATACCAGCGGAGGAGAAGCTGTTCACAGTGCCATTGCAATGACAGCCAAAGTCTCATGTTATTTCCCCTAAAAATTCAGTGAGAAAAATATTAGGTAGCCTGGAGTCAGAAGACCAGCACTCTTTTTTTCCCCCAATCAAAAAATGTTCTACTAGAAGCAACCTAAAAGATAGTGTAGTCCAGCCACTTTACAAAACCAGGTTTTATGCAAGACACATTGCTTAGTTTTCCAGTAAGCTTTTCCCAATGTCTCCAGATAGCCTGAGATATTGTCAAGCTGCTTTTAGAATCATATTTTCTTAATAACTCCTGGAATAAACTTTTGCTGGAAAGTGCACTACCTTCCTTTTCTGCTCTCCCTCCTATCCTTCCACTTGTGTTTTTAAACTGCAAGCTTTCTAAAACAGCAACTGCTTCTGAATATGACTGCATATCAATTTACAGAACCTTTCCTCTTGAAGTTTTCAGATGATAGTATAAAGCAAATAATCCTAGAGAGATTTATTTTTAGTTTTCTGTTGTAGTCAACTTTCAGGTTTTAATCATATTGAAAACAACCACCCCGGCCTCAGCTTTCACTGTAACAATATTCTAACCATGAAATATTATTGATTTCTTGCCATATTTTAACATTATTGCATTCCTTCTCACAAGATACTGTCAAATGATACTGCAAGACTTGGTTTTATCTGACCGAAACGTTCAAGAAAATGAAGAAGGATTCTTCTTCTTCACTTTTATTTATTTATTTATTGTTAACAGGTGCTTTTGATTCACTAAAAGCTTTCCATCCTCTCATCTTCTAACCATTTTCCTCATCTTTAGGCTTGCTCTCACCCAGAACAGGCTCTTTCAATGTTCTTTCACTACTTCAATCAGAGTGATGGTGGTACTGACTTGGAGTTACTCACCTTCTTTGGCTTGGATGACAGTTAATTTTGTGCTTTTACCCAGAATTTCACCACAGGCACCTCATTTTCTCAATTCATCTTCTGTGAATTTCTTTTTCCAGTGATCATCTCTAGTGGATTTTATCTCAAATGTGAATGTAAACAATGACCCCTGAAATAGTGAAAGCACAAAAGGGGGTGAGCACGTACAATGGTGAAAAAACATTAATTCTGTTTCTTTTATGGCATCTTTAGCACTTACAGCTGAAATGTAAAAGGTCTGGTTATCAACCACAGGCCACAGCTGGAGAGAAAACATCTCCCTCTGCAGTGATAGCCTGACACTTGCTTCAGGGTCAGAAAGAGACCCAAAGGTTGCTTGTGTTTTAACATATTCTTTCAATATTTTCTTTTTCACCCAGAAATATGAGAAACACAAACAAAACAAAATTCCCAACAAAATTTTTTCTAGACACGTCACTTAAATTTTTTCATCAGAAAATACTATTGCATTTGTTTTACTCTGTGTTTTTTATTCTTTTGTGTGACCTTTTGCAAAAGCAGCTCCTTCCTTCTCATCAAGAGCACTTGTGAGATATTTTATCTTCATTTCTGACATTTTTTTCTGACATTTTGTCAAAATTACTTCTGACAGAAGAATACACTTCTTTTTTGATGATGGTGCAGATTTGAGGTAGAATGAGAGACAAGAAAAAGGGAGGAAGTAGCAAAAAGAGAGAAAGTCAAGAAACTGAGAATGAAAATTTTGAAATCAGGACTGTTTTCTAAAATAAAAGTTAATACTAACATTTAAAAATAACAAAAATTTAAATACTAACATTTCCATATGTGTTTTACTAGAAATTACTCATTTTAAAAGCCCTATAAAAATTTCAAATTTTTTACCAGGATGGAAATATTCTTCTGTCAGAAATGGCATTTCAGAGCAACAGTTATAACAAATTACAGGAATTCACTTCCAAAATGTTGCACTTACTTTTTCCAGGTTTCCTCTTGCCCTCTCCTATGACTTCTTTTCATGCACTAGAAATAACCTTGTGTTTCTCACCTTGGTAAGCTTTTAGTAAATGTCTTCCTATAAAGACATCTCCATACCTTGGTTCTATCCCCTCTAATATTTCCTTCTTCTCTTTGTTTTATCCCTTCTTCTGTCTCCTCTGTTTATTCCCTAATTCCCTCAACTCGACGCCCATTCCTCGCCTGAGTCTCCTCTAACTGTGCTCTCAACAAAAAATACTGGTACCTGTTCCTCTTGGGACTGGCTTCTGCTACCTGCAATCCACCTCCAAATACTTATACCTTGGGGGAGGAGGGGAAAGGGAAAAGTCTTTCTTTCTGTGTATGGACCTCAGTGATCTCTGCCTGCTCTTTTTCAGATTTGAACTTGCCCAACGTGGCCGGCAGCGAGCAAACCACAGAGCTGTGAGGCACAAACTCTGCTGGCCAGCCCTGGTGTCCCACACTGGCTGCAGGTGGGGTCCCCAAAGCACAAACTACTCACACAGTTGCACTCTCCTGCTCAGAAATCAGGAGAGAGCCCCCAATAACCATAAACCTAACGGGATGATGTGAGTAGTGTTGTTTCCAGAGATACTTTGCCAAACTCTGTACTCCATCCATGTCTGGGTAACCAGATCTACCTTCACCCCTTCTCACATAGGGTTCCCTTGCAGCAAACCTGAGGTTATACCAACTGATTAGCTAAAAAGTTAATTTCCAAGACCAGGAATAGACCTTTCTGAATTACTAGAGGGAACAAAATGAAGCCTTTCATTTCCATGTTCAGTATGAATGGGAAAGCAGAATAAAATAAGATGTGACTCTTCCTTTTTCATGGTTTTCCTCCCTGTGGAGGATTTTCATTTTATATTTTATTTCAAGTGGTAAGAGAGTCAATCTTGATATGAATGATATCAGGGTGGTGACATGGGACCCATCGCAGTCAATGTCTCTAGGTACAGTACAAATAATAAGTAATAATCTTGGCAATATCCAAATTTCTATGAGAATTTTTGGAAATAGTATCACGGAGATTAAATGATACTTCTAATTTTTTAATCAGTTTCTCACAGACAGCAATGCACAGGTGCCTTGACCTTAAACTTAGGTAATTATTATAATTAAAGAGCTAATACTCCATTCACAAATGTCTGCTGCACTATCTCTATTGTCTAAACCCCATTATTGTGCATGTAGTTCCTTTTCTGTTCCCGGTTTCTTTGGAACTCTTCCAAGATTTACTCAGTTATTGTTTAAAGCCTTTCTCACTATGTTAGTCTGATGGTGTTTTGTGCTCTGCATCCAATAACTTATGGATCATTCCAGTTTTGGAGAGATATTTTCTATATCCATTCAAAAACATTACCCATCCTATATTCAGTAAATGTACTATTCCTCTAATCAATAATTTCTGCTGACTCCCCAAATAAATCAATACTTTCTTTGTTATGTTGAGTAAATTAGACAAATGAGTGTTTTGTAAAACTTGCAGCCCTTTTGTGTTTCCTTGGGTCCCAGTCTGTCTCACTCCTTGTCTTTTTTATTTCCTTTTTCAGTGAGCACTACCCATATACCTCAGCTGTATTTACAGAATTATTTGGTCTAATTCTGCCACCAGAATGAAATCTATGCAAATGAAAGACTTTCTCAGTGTGCCTGTCAAACCATATTCTTTCCCAGCCACAAATTTCTGCCCAAACTATTTTTAAATAGTTTTAGCTGTGGGGTGGGAAGGAGATGCACACACTGAAGAGAAACATTTAATTTCAATTTCAGACATTCTAGAGAAAACTAATGTATTGATTAAAAGAAAGCAGTACCTCTCTCCTGCTTTACCCTACAGCCCATCTTGAATAGAAGAAAGGTTGGTTCAATTCTTTTTTTTTTTTTTTTGCCTGAGGGGTTTTGAACCATATCTCCTGGAAAAATGTTTAACTACCATGTCACAGAATTTTCATATTCTAGGATAAAGACTCTCTCAATCTCTCCTGCTAGTGTTATTCCACTTGGTTTAATACACTTAAATATTCTGAGGCACAGTGAAAATGACTCAGTAACATGAGGTTTGTGGTACTCCTGTGAAAAATGGGGCCTCAGGGTTCAAGTCTTTGCTTCAATAAATATCTAAATATTTTTAAACAATGCAGAATTTTAACAGGAAATAAAAAGAAATAATTTAAACCAAAATGTGATGCACTACAATCTCCAAGACATTCTGCTGGATGAGGAGAGAGTATGGAGTCCAGGCCTTCAACAGATGAAGCACAAAACAAAAAACGGGGATTCACAGATTTTGTGGAATTAGTGTGGACAACTGTTTTTTGCAGTAAAGACATGTTCAGCCACTGTATAGTGATTTTGCTGATAGTTCTGGCACAATAGAAGATGTACTTTAGTTTAAAGAAACTTGCAGAAATGCTAATCAAGCCCCATACTTAATTTTTGGTAATCATAACAATAGCAAAATATATGTCCTTGCAAAAGAAGCTTGGGAAAAGGAAGGAAGTATTTCTGCCAAATGATGTCCTCAGAGGTTAGAATTTTCTAGTTTTCATTATCATGGAAAATAGGTACCAATGTGGTGATGGCAGATAGAACAAGAAGCAAACAGAAAAGGGGTTGAGTTATAAATATACACCCACCAAATGATGTTTTTGAAAAATAAGTATTATTGCTCAACAAACGTGTTGCTGTTTTGTACAGCAGTGAAGGATAGGTACCTGCTTTGGGCATAACCTGAAGCTCCATTTCCTGTGCCGTGTAGATCTTAAGATGGAAACACATAATGATATTTTTATATAACCTATATAAATTAGAATTAGAAAAATGGCATTTTATATAATTTCTATGGAAAGAAGAAAACATGCTGGGGGTGTCTGCTTTTGCTTCACAGAGGCTTAAGGACTTGCTTCAGTCAGATTCTTCACAATGAACCTAAATTAAAACAAAAACCCAGTTCAAAAAGACACACATTTATAAAGCCTGCCAAGGAACTCTCAAATTACGTGTACTACTCCACGAGAGAAATAGTGTAAGTAACATCAAGTTTATCTGTTAAAATTTTTCCTGTCATGTTCCTGAACCTTCCTCTTGCAAAACTTGAGCTCCTTTTTTCAGAAGAAATCCCTCATATTTTCTGAAATTATGTGTTCTTTTATTCATAAAGGGTTCATTAATTAAAGCAAGGCAATATTGTCAGCAGAGATGCATCTGTTACTCTTAGGAGTCTCCAGGACAAATTCTGTTTTGGTGACGTCTGTTTTACTATTGTCCTGACAGAGCAAATGGCTAAAGACCGAGTTCTTTCTGATGTACACATGTTATACATGCAATTAAGTCTTGCTATAGTAAAGAATCACTGTCAGCAGAGATTATTTTAATGGATGTACAGTATTACTTTAAACTAAGTCTTCACCATCTGTTCATCTTAATTACAAATGCAAAACCAACATATCTTACATTAGCATCAGAAAATGGGGAAATATCAGTGACTGAAATGTCCATATATACTCTTTGTGCAATACTGCATGCATCTGTGCCATTTTTCTTCTCCTCTTCCAAGCAACACAAATTGGGAAGAGGGGGAGGAAAGAAGGGGCTAGAATTATTCCTCACAGATAATTTTCTGGCATGGTTGAATATTTTTCTGGCAAACAAGGATTCATTATGAAACATTTCAATATATTATGCTTTAGAATGGTTTCCAAAAGTATGTACTTGCACTTGTACCTCTTCCTAGCTCTTTCTGCCTGCCAGATTATCCGGGAAAATGAAAGAAAGAGCCAACAAATGCTAGTGCCATCTAAAAAAATCACAAAAATGGAGGTAAAAGAATATGCAAGGAATATTTTGATTTATACCAAACTGAGAGGTAATAAGGAAGTACAATTTTAGAAATAAAACTCTATATTTCTGACATGATTTTACTTTATACAGACAAGATAGACTTATAGAAAATAATAAAATATGTAAGACTACAGCCTGTCTACAATCTGCTGCAATTTGGTAGCTTGCTAATAGATATTGAGTCCCACAACTGTTCATCGTTATGGAAGGAGAATTATAACAGTTAAGATTAGTTTCAGTTTACTGATTAAGTAAGTACTGATTAAATTAAGTTAGATAAGTTAAGTTTACTGATTTGAAAGTACTTTGCCATCCCTTGTTGACTCAGTTTATCTGGAAATCTGTTGTACTTCGTGGTATAGAAACATGCATCCTGACAAGATTTTGATCTAGACCGAAGGAAAACTCAGGGAAAATTATAACAGTATCTAACAAGATACTATTATGTGCCAAAAACTTATTAAAAATATAAAAATTTTTAATAGCCAAAAAAAACACCCTGGCAAATTTTCTGTCTAGTTCTCATAAAATGTAGCAGTCAACTTTTAACGTCTTTCAACCAAGATATGCCCAAATCCAAAACTTGAATTTGGCATGTCTATCCTGAGATAATCCATGGACATAAATATATGAGAAACATAAGTGATGATATTATTCTCTACTTTACACACAGGAAAATATGCATAGAGAAGTCTAATTCCAAACTGGAGAAACCCGATTAGAGGAAACCCTTTTTTTTGTGGAGTCTTATCACTAAATGATAAGCACTTCAAAGAGATGGTTGCCATTGTGTCAACAAGAAGGATAATCAAACTGAAACAGAGGTAGAGGATGCAGGACTAGTTGATATATAAACTCTGTATCAGTTTCAATTGTCTAAAACTAAAGTATAAATGAAAAAAATCTGTGAGTCTCTAAGAAATGTATTAGTGGAAATAGGTTTGGAGAGATGTTTCCCAATAATTTTTAACTTTAAAAGTTGTCAGGAAAACACCATAAATCATTAATGCTGGTAATTTGTACTGGGGAAATGTGTATGGCCTTACATTATACCTTCTTACATAACAATACCAAATATGAAAATCAAAACTGCTCTGTAATAAACAGCATTTTTACTGATTGCACATGATTATGTTAAGCAGCTTCTTCTAACAGTGTCACAGAGGTGATTTAATAGCTCCTATAACTAATCTTCCCAGATGACCTCTCCCCTCTGCTGATGAAGCCTATTCAAAACCTACTGCCCTTTGCTCATTTTGCCATCTTTTATTTCCGAACTGTTTTGATCATAAATACTTCAAGCAAAATTCTTCTTTCCTCTGAACAAATTTTCTTTGGACATCTCGGCTCACCGATGCAAGTGATGTAAAAGAAAACATGTCCTTATCATTGTTCTCATTATTACTATTATTTCCCTGAAACCACCATATCAATAAGTATAAGAAATCACTCATCAAGTATGTGATGAGTACTGCAGATTCCAGCCTCTTGTCTACCAGCATGGATCAAATCATGGCTTTGAGAAGGAAATTCACACAGCTCCTTTTTAACAAAAATTTGAAAAGAAAACCCATCTCCTAGAAATACCAAACTGGAAAAGAATGTCTTAAAATGTTACCATCAAATTCAAATAATGTAGAGAAAACTTCTTACCTAAAACCGAATATGCATGCACAGAAAATACACAGAATATTGTGAACCACAGTCACCTTCAAAAACCAACCAAAAAAAAAACCCAAAACTGGAAGGAGTTAAAGAGCAAGTAATGTCATTATAGCCAGAATAGGATGAAATTCAAAGTTATTATCAAGGTCAAGAGCAGAGGAGCGGCGTGCGAGCTGCGCTGGGGCGTCCCGGCGGTGGCAGAGTCCCTAGGGGGCACTGCGCAATTAATATTGGCGGAGGCGGCCGCTGCCACAAAGACGGGGCTGCTGCCCAAAAACGTGAGCAAGCGTTTTGTTCCCACTGCAGCTTCCTGATTACACCATAAACCCCTACTATTTGTCCTTACAGAATAACGAACTGCTTTCTAGAGTAAACATTTTCCTCTAGGATCATTGAATATTCTAGTAAAACGCAGGAATTGCAGAATGTATGGACAGCTACCAGACAGAATGGAAGAACAGCTGTAAAATACCCCTGTTTGGGGAAGGGGGCAGGTAGAAAGTAGATTAAATAAGTGTTAAAGTCGTCTTGATTATAAAGGTAAAGTAAAACTCGAGTGTGTATATATATATATATATATATATATAAAACATATAATTAATTTGTGCATAATTTTAAAAAAGGAGAGCTATTGAGTTTATAAAACAAATCCTTGATACAATGAGATTTTTCTGACTGAGCTTCAGGATTGAATGACTTTTGATACAATAGGGTAAACAAGTCAAAGCTGCGGTTTTGTTTCTACAAGAAAATGCAATACTTACAGTGTCTGCCTTATGAAATTATCAAATAAAGAAGCACCTTTATTCTTGAGCTTTAAACTCAGAGCTGTGATCAGAGTGATCAGGGATCAGAGCAGGCTCGAAGAATGCTGAGAGTACCTGCACTGTGCAGGACTGCCAGTCAGTCAAGCTGTGATTTCAGAGTCTGAATTAAGTAGGAGCCAGGACACGGCCACCTTGTAAGAGAGCAGTTTGGCTGGGTGCCTCTATACCATGTGTATAACTGCAAGGGGGGATGATATTACATTTTTTAACTTGAGGATTTAGGAATCATGGGAGTTGTGTCCATCCATATCAAATAGCACTATACACAGGAAAGGCAAAAATATGGACCTTCACCTGAAATTCACAGCTGCTTTTCCTGATCCCAAGTTAGAACTGATTAATAACATCAATGCCTTTTTTTTTTTTTTTTTACACAAAACCCCTATTTTGGAAGCAGAAGGCAAGTAAGGAAATGAGTGCTGTTGGACAAGATTTTATGTTACCTTTGCCACATGTTTGTTGTCATTGGGGACTTATGCCCTTCTCTAATAGTTTTAGCCACAATCTTCCAATTCAGTCCTTTAAGCATGAAGTTCCACATGAAATGCTATCCTGCCATGAAGGTTGTCATATTAAAGCTACTTCTGGAAACTTCACATAAACCATCAGCTTTATGTTATCTTCTCTTTAGAGCAGGTTTAAAGCAGGCTGGAAAAATGAGTTGCCACTTTATAAGAAATTCTATTTCTGAAAAAGAATAATTTTACTTATTAGCAAAAGTTACACAGTTTCAAGCTTTCCCAAAGAAGGGGCAGAGGAACTACTTTTGGGATAACCAAAATATTTTGAAAATTTCAAAATAATATCATTCCAAGAAGTTGAGTGATTACCAGCTTTAGAGCAAAGAGTCCAGAATCCTTAGAGGTATAGCTTATGTCTTTTAAAAATTCATCAGAACCAACACAAGACATTTTAGCTGCCATTACTCTTGGGTTTTGAGCCAAAATTTGCTTCATTGTTACATATTGTAGTTGTAAGAGATTCAATAAAGACACCATAAGTGTACCTGTTTCTAAAATTAAAGTAAAAAATAGACAAATATACCAAGATCAGACTTCAATAAGCATTGCCTTCAGCCTGGTGCTGTGAAAGAGTCTATCACCCATCAGACACATAGGAGCAAACTTTGTAATTGCAAAATGTTGCTGATGAGAAAAGCAGAAAATCTTTTCTCTGCAGATTTTATTTCTGATTTTCTAGACTCCATTTCATAGCATTCTTTCATCATTGACTACATTTTACTGTGCATTGTAAATATAAAATCCTTTAATTCTATAACTCTAGGCATATTCCTAGTAAAAGACCCATTTTGAAGCCTTTCTATTAATGTAAAATAATTTAGACATTAATGAGACTATAGTTTTGCTGAACATATATTTGGAGAAATATTGCAATATTGTAATATTTTTACTTTGTCACTCAAAATGGGGTAAACGTCACATTATTTTCTATGAATTTCCAATAGATTTAATAATGCTAGTTTCTTCTTACTACCTCATACTTGGAGGCAATTTCTCTGTAATGTGGGTCCCAAGGATTTGAAGAATTTGACTTTGATGAACACGATCAGCTAATTAGAAGCCACATTCCCTGCCACCTCAGAACAAAAGCTAGTCTCAAGTAACCTTGAAACACTCTCTATTTCATACAACTGTGTAAACAAGGAGCTGACAACTTTTACAAGGCAATTGGTAAGATTATATGTTTCTTTCCTAAATTACAGATAAACTGTGATAGTAGGAACACAGTAGGAGCCAGGAACAGGCATTTAGGTTTCACCTAGCCTCTTGTCTGGTACCCTATCAGCTGTCTGTGAGGTGGTGGCTTCCCAGCTTGTGCCGAGTCTTATGGAGCTAAGAACTGGGATCTTCTGCCTCTCACAGTGTTTCTCTCACACCACAGCCTTCACCCCCTGCCTGGGCTGCATGTCATTTGTCATGGATCCCTGCACTCTGTTGGGAACTGGTGTAATAGGTTGCTGAATGATGGTCTGAATTTGGGATAGGTGCCCAAACAACATAAACATGGAAGTTAAATTAGCATTCCTTACAAAGGCTAAGAAAAATAAAAAAGAAAACAGCAGATGAGAAACCATGCACACATATGGCGACCAGCCTTCTTCATTTGCCTTCTGACATTGCTTACTGATGGAATGTACTCACTTGAACAGCCTATGTATGAAACCAGACAATCCACAGAGCAGTATTCCAGGGTCAAATTTTGGAGGCTCTGCAATGATGGGAAGAAGAATCATAGAATCACTAAGGTTGGAAAAGACCATCAAGTCCAACAACTAACATAGAAAGAAACATTAAAATTTGCTGTTGAACTTTAATCCCACTGCTGACACACAATCTGACTCGGATCATTCCTTGTGAAAAGCAAACTATCTCCTTGCTGGCATTGGAGAGTCAGCAATGCATTATGAACTTTTGCAACGTAACAAACATCACAGCAATCCAAAATCCATACCCTGACCTTCTCCCAAAAGTCTGGAGGCTTGATAAAATTCTACTGAGCTGTGAAAGACTGCCAAACAGTATAGACTTTGCTTGATATACTTCCAACTCCAATTAAGAAAGCATTGCCACAAGAAGTCTCAAGAATTCAGCTGATAATTATAAAAATAGGACTAAGAGTATTTATTTTTGCTTGATAGCAAGCATTCTTAAGATATTTGAACTATCAAAAGCAATGGACTAGAATACAGTAGTAAAATCTTCATAAACTGATCCAAGCTGATCCAGCTGATCCTAATCTGAACTTCTGTGGTTCCCAGAGCTGCCAGGGGGAACAAAATGAACAGTTTTGATTGAGTCTTGCTCCGCATTTTGTATTAATTCACCTTCTCTAAATGTAGGGGTTTTTAAAAGAAACTGAGCTGTTTTATTTCTATTCTCATTCAGAAATATGTCATGCTTGTCTGTTGAATCAAAGTTGGCAATTTTCACTAGCCAGTTGCAAACAAATAGAGAGGTTGAAAGGTCACAGAGATGTAAAGTTCATCCAGGTTTCAGAACAATCCCAAACCCCACAAAGCCATGTTAAAAAAACCAAAACCAAAACCCAACAAACATTAATAGCCCTGAAAAAAATAAGTTTCCCTTATGTGAGTTACTGAAATTCCTATTTGAATAAAGTAACAAGTTCTACCTGTGATTGAGGAGGTTCTCTTCCGTTGACAGATAGGCAGCACAACAAACTTAAGCTGTCTTAGACTCCATGACATCTGGCTCCAGGCTCAGCGCAGTTTCTACATGCACTGCTTCCTGTCACAATAATTAAGTGCATTTTTCTTGATTAAAAAAAATCCAAACAAGATAAAGAGCTAATTTGCTTTCTGCTTTGGGTCCCAGTGGATGAAGCCTGTATGTATTTCTTGGGGGTTCTTCATCATTTAGCACTGAGATAAATCCAATTACTTTCCTGAGAATAGTATAAATGAGTAATTTTTGGATGCACCAAGATCTTTGTAATAAGACACTTTATTTAAATTTATACTAAAGTAATTTTAGGCTTGAGGAGATGAAAGAAAGGAGCCAGTGTGAACAGAAATAATTTCTAATTTTACCTTGCTATGAAATAGGAGAGATGCAGATTTTGAGTGTGAAAGTGTGCCAGCAATTCAAAGCTGATACTGATTTAAATTTGTTTGAGAAGCAGAGGGTGAACCAACAAATACAAAGCAAATCTAACCAGGGCCATTTTACTGTTAAAACTATGTGGAATGCAATAAGTGAGCACCCAGAAAAGCAATGAGTATTTTGCTCTCTGAAATGGACATGGAAATCCTTGTTTGTATGAACAATCCTAAATTAAATGACATAATGACTGTCTAACAAATTTTGTGGAAAAAAATTAATAAATCATTAAAATAATTACACTGAACTGGTGCAGAATTTAGCATCTCAGCACAAAAATAAAATCTATATGGGAATGGAAAATCAAACCACTTTATCGAGTACTTGTCAGATTTAGAAACATGGAACACATGCCACAGAAATTCTTCCAAAAGAAGTTTTAGCAAATTTACATTTAAACTCCATTCTCTCTACCCAACTACCCTTTCAATTTTCTTTTCAAAACCCTCTGAATTCTAACTGCTCCTATATGAGATGACCCCTTGGAATACATTTAGCAGGTGACAGCTGATACCCCACATGATCCCTTTGCAAAATGCAGGGCTAGTTTAACAGCATTAAATAAATCTCTTTTCTAAAGCTCTGTGTATGTTTCTAACATGCAGAGTTTTTGTTGTTGATGCGTTTTGGGTTTTTTAGTATCGTTCATTTCCTATCCACATAAAAATGGAGAATGTTTGAAGCCACTGTAACACTGTGTAAATAATGAGTTTTAACATACCTGGATGGCTCAAACCAGTCTCCCTCAGGGCTCTGTGGAGCATTTGACATGACCAGTAGCAGGCCAGTGGGTCATGCTGAGAAGGAGCCAACAATTTACAGTGAGTGAAGACTTCTTGGAAGCATTACAAGCAAAATGGTGCAGTTCATATAAATGCCTGTGATAAATGCCTGGGGTACTCAGCATACATCGCTAACCCTTGGAGGTTATTTTCAATACTCCTGCAGGTCACCTTTAAATGAATTTGCACATCACTGATTAACTCTGCTAGACCACATGTTGTATGTAGCAAAAGTAAAGAAACTCACATGTGCTGTGTGGCAGCCTTAGACAACAGGTTCATTGCAGCATGAAGCTCATTGTAGTGCTCTCATGATTCTGTTAAAATTCTGGTCAGCTTCTCCCAATCAGATACTGGGAAGTAATGAGGTTCTCCAACACCATGGGCAAAGTGGCAGTAAATTAGTGGCTTATGGATAAATATGTGCTCATCAACACCCTGGTGCTAACAATATAGAGATATAAACAATATTCACCCAGCTTATTAACCCTTTATCACAATTGTCTCTTTTTGTGTATGCACTTACGAAGTCTGGGAACAATCCTGTTAACTACAGAATCAATAGATAGTATTTTAATTTATTTTCTGTCAGACTCTGGCAGCATGCCATTTCTAGAAGTTCTGGCTGCTAGATCTCCTGGACTGTGTCTTCTCTCTGTAGCCAGCTGAACAGGCTATCAAATACTATGCAGATTTTGTTGGTAGATTTTCATTTCAGCTCCTTTTCTGGAGGAAAACTAGTTCACCCCAAAATTATGGGACTATTTTTTCCGGGCACTTTATGGTGTCATTTTACTCTGCTCTCCTTGGAGTACACTCTACCTCTGTGTATCCTTCATTGATTATAAATATTCTCCTAGTCTTTACCATGGTATGCAGCCATAAGGTGGTAGCATCTGAACAGAAACAAAAAGATAAATAATCTCATTACAAAGAAGAAACTTCAATAACTATACTTCTTCAAGTAAAACAGAAGACAGCATTCTTCTTATGACTTTGAAAATTTTTTTTTCTGGATTGCCTCTTTTCCTATATATTATTCCTAATTTCACTCCCAGTGTAGATTATCCTGATTTACTGAATACCAAATGACTGCACCAGCATTATGAAAAGCACATCAGACCTGAGGTTAAGACACTTTCCATTGATTCTAATGTGTTTTTCAACTCAACACTGTAGTATACCCTTCATTGACTACCTCTTTGATATTCCAACTCTCCATTCTGTCATTAGTTGTTATCAGTCAACAAATGTTGGCCTTCTTAAAGGAGAGAGAACATGTTCCTCTTCAGAATTCAACCCAGAGTGCCAGTTCCAGCATGGTTTCCTCAAGAATGTTGTACTCATTTTTAGGAATTGGCAGATTAGAGTCTCTCTGCTGCAAAGTGCTAATACAAATGCATTCACGGGGCTTTTACAGCAGGGAATCACCCTGACACTTAAGACTAAAATCAACAAGCATGTTAATAATTATTTGGTGTGTAGGTGACTCATGTAACCATATTTCCCCTACTGCTTTCATATTTATGTGCAAGTTGATTCAATATAATTTATCTGGTTTTATGTCTAGCAGATATAATTAATGGGATATTTTATTTGGAAATGTTCCATGATTGGAGTATTTCTTGTTAAAATGCTCCTTTTTGCCATGGCTTTTTGATCCAGATGAAGTATGAGATTCAAAAAACTGCTGTCCTCCTCGACTCTAAACAGATGTTAAATAAGTGGCCCTCAGGAACTATGGGTAAAATTCTTACCTCAATCCAAAGATTAATATTTCCAAATGCATTGAAAAAAGGAAACTGTCTTTAACTCTTAGAGATAACATACAAAAATCAGAAACTGCTGAAGACTAGAAAAACAAATTATGCTCTCAGCAGTACAGTTGTTCCAGCAATACCTCTTCTGACCAGAAAGATTTTTACTATGTTTTTTGAACATTGATTTCCCTCACCACACTCTTCCAGGCTTCCCAAATTGCTGCTGTCTCCCACGCACCTGCTGATGGTCTCACACTACTGCTCACTTGTTGCCAGCTTGATCCACAGTACTAAAAATGTTCTCACTCATATAGAAAGTGACAGCTGAATTTGTTAAAAGCTAACCCAGATAGGAAAGCTAAACAAAAAGAAATCTAGCTTGGAAAAAAAAAAAAATAAAGGTAGGCTCATTGAGTTGCTAAATCTTATGGTATTTTTTCAAAAATATTTTTTAGGAAATGTATGTTCAGAATTGTTAGATGTTCTTTGCTTTCCCTTATTTTTTTATCTCCATCCTCATTTTCTGCCTGCGTGCTGAAGGCAGTACAGGAACTGTGATGAGAGTGCTTTTTCAGAAAAGATCCTGCCAAACTTTGTGGGCACAAGGCAAGAGAAGGAAATGGAAAGACCATTCATATTTGAAAAGTCAACCACCATGGTAACATTTGAAGGTGGACTTGAGAAGGATGAGGAAGGAAGCCATCATCTCCAATGAGAGTCCCTTGGACTCCCCGCACTCTTCATGCTCTTCCCTCCCTGCAGGCTGCTCTGCCCAAGAGCTTCTGGTAATTTACAAAATGGGGAGGGAGGAGAGGACATCTCAGGGGTCCTATGGTTGTGCTTAAGTTTGTTGGTTAAAAAACACACATAAACCAAAACAAACAAAGGAAGAGGAAAAAAGAGGCAAAGAAGGAAGCAACTGGCACTTTTAACCCAGAGCCCAAATGTTGTCCTTTGCTATGTCAGACCCCATGTATTAGAGGTCTCCTTCCTAGACTTTAGCAGAGTGGAGTGATACCATGTAAGCTTTACACCTGAGCTGCCTTCAGTAAGAAAACAACCTGGTTATGTGGGAACCAGATCTCTGCAGACATATTTACCGGGCTTTTTCAAGTGTGCAGGAACCACAGATCTGCCACATTTAGGTTGTTTTTGGTACTTGAATCAACTTGTTCAAGGTTCACACCTCAGGGCGCAGAAGTTTGCTGTATAGACAGGCTTAGAATAAAGACATTTAGGAGAACCACTATTTGCAGGAACTGTTCACATTCAGTTTCAGAGCAGTCTGGAACACAAACCTGTTTTCTTAATCATGTGGCAGCTTGTTATAGGTGCCAAAATTTTGAGCTTTCAAAAAATTTTTATTTTAACATATCAGTGTTTTGCCCTCCACATAACTGCAAAGTCATCAATCATATTCATGCTCTTGACTGGACTAGAGGCATTACTCCAACATTCTGAAAATTTGGTCTTATCCTCTCATTCCTGCTATTCTTCTCTCCAAGAAGTGCCTTGGAACAGCACAAGAAGCAAGACATGTGAGTTCTACTAGTAGATCTAGCAAATTTATTCAATAAATACTAGACTTCCAGTTAGAAGCTTTATGCAACAGAAACCCAGGAATAAGATCGTGGCTGTTATGCAATGCATTGCATTTTTTAAAATAATAATTACAAACAACAGCAACTTTTTCAGGCATTTCAGAACAATTTGGAATCGACCAAATCCAGTGCAATTGTATGTGACAGTCTAGATGTCTTATGGCTAAGCTCCTCATTGACTGAATGTTTCATTCTCTTCCTGGTGGCCAGTGGAATATCATGAGAAAATGGTATTATAGAATTTAGATGTTTAACCACAGCAGTTACTCCGAGTATTGACATAGCCTGTACATGTATACTGGGGGAACTGTGCACTGAGTAAGACTAGCAGTGTTCAAAAACAAGTGTTACATAAATCTAAGTGGTACAAGAATCTATAATATTTAGTAAAGAGGAAGAGCAATTTATAAATACAAGAACTACCTAGAAAGACCTAGATATTACCTGGAATATATACATCAAATTTCTAAAATTAAAACCACAGTCTAATCTAGTCACTGTGGGTAGAAAGTTCTGGGTAATTTTCTGATGCAGACACATTGAATCTCACAAGTGAGATGATAGATTTCACTACAGTGTAACCGCAGCTCCTGTGTTGCAAAAGGATATTTATGGTCCTGCTCTCTATGGTGGTTAGAGCATCCATCTCTGGGGAGCAGTCAGTAAACAGAGAAAATTCCCTGAGATTAAAAAACAGTGTGTGTATAGGAAAGGATAATTATTTCTTTTAAAATATACCCACATAGATATTTTAATAACACTTAAACCCAGAAATTGAGAGCACAAGTTGAAAAGGTTTTCACAGCCAAAGCACACAGCGTTAAATATCTTATTCACTGCCTGTCTCACTCGATGGAGATCATAATTACTATCAAGTTAGTATGAAGCCTGCCAAATGTGCCTGACTTCAGGGCAGCGTGCTCCTTTGCAGCCATTTTCTTTTCAGAATGACTAATTATCTGTGTATGATTAATCAAATTGGGATAGTTCCGAGTATGAGTGTTGTTTCTAAAAAATAAAAATTTGTTAGCACGTCAGTGGAGTATCAACACAAAGGGACTATAGAGTTGTTAAATTTCTTAAGGAGAGCGACATATTGATCCCCTATCTTGGATCGATAAAACTATAATTCTATTATTAACATCTTTATGGTATTTTTAACAGTCACCTAAAAGTAAAAGAAGTCAAAAAAATTACCAGAGGATGGTTTTTTTCCCCTTGGTGTGGCTCAGGTAGGATGGGGCAAAACACAGAATCCTTCATTTGCAGAGTGTTCATTCCTGTGTGAAAGAAAAAAATAATACCTGAAAATCAGAAAGCTTAAAAACACAGCTAAACAGAAATTTCTAAGACTCATACACTTTTTTAGAAATTACACTTTGTATCACTCAACATTTTAAAATAAAATCATATTATACTAATATAGGCTGTATCAGAACAGTGATTCTTAACAGTTAGAAAAAGCAGTATGAAAAGCTAATTGAGATGTGTTTTTCAGTTCTATCTATTAGAAAAAAAATATTGTTGACAAGTTCAAATAGAATACAGAAAATACCTCAGAAACTGAAAAGATGCTTTCAATAAATGAATAAATCCTTAAACACTTAAAAAAAAAAATCTCTATCTTTTCAGGTACTAGAAGATGCTAAAACTACACAAATAAAAGTTGCTGCTTAGGAAATAACTCACTGTAAGGCAAAAAAACATGCTAAATATATTTCTGAGTGACCAGTGAAATATAAGCATAAAAGGAGACTAACAGTGCAAAATGGTAGCCAGACACAAGGTCTGCTATTGGAGACAAAAGGACTCCTTCCTTTTCAGTTAATCAGCTCTCTGGATTTCAGCTGAAATTAGCAGGTGAAAAGAAGTGAACCTGAGCTTCTTGTTCCAGGCAATGAATGAATGGTTGAAACACCAACTGAACCTGCCCACTTAAGCACTGTCCTCACAGCCAAGACAGCACTGTCTCAGCTCTCACAGCCAGCACTCAATCTCATTATTAGCAGCTACCATATAGGAAAATTGTGTGAGTCACTAAGTATGAAGTGCCATGGTAATACTTTAGTATTAAGACTATAATCTCATGTTTACTTGATACTTTGATACTCATTTTGATCTCAAAAAACACATTACTTAAGTTAGTAAGATATATTACAACTGTATGGATGTGCAAAGTATGCATCTGTAATTACCTGTGATCACACACACATGAGAAGCCATAGTGGGCCAGAGAAAGGATTCTATCAGACTAGGAGGTGGTCAGCTGCAGGCACCTGATGAGAAAAAAGCCAACACAAGAACATATGATATTTCCCCCCTAATACTTGCATACTTTCTGAATATTTTCAGCTCTTGAGATTTTCTGAGTGGGTTGTGCTTTATCTACACACATAAGGTAGCACCCTTTCAGTTATAGACTCTGGTCTTCCCTTGACTGCATGAAAACCCATGTTCATTAAAGCCTTTGGAAAGGAGTTGCAAAGATCCTTTATCCACCACCTGAAGTTCCTCTTGTTTTAAACTTCTCTCTCCCATTCCTTTCACACATTCTTGCACTCTAAGAGACAGCAGTGAGTCTGCACATGCCTTCTTGCCAGCAGTTGTGGTTCTGTACATCTCTGACACAGCTGCTCCTGTTGCCTCCTTTCAATGCTATCAGGCCTCCCAGCTTCTGCAGAGAAGCTGTTGGTAGGGTAGAGTCATCTTTGCTGCCCTTCTCTGGACTTTTTCCAGTTCTAAAACTTCATTTTTGCAATGACATGTCTAGAACTGCACCTAATTTTCAATGTCCTGGTGCATCATGGCTGGGATAATTATCCTTTCTGTTTGTTTCCTGTTCTCTAATAACTTCTAACTATTGATTTATTTTTTTTAACTACTGCCAAGCACCAAGACGATCTTTTCAGGGAGCTATTTATCATAGCCCCCACATCTCACTTTCCAGTGGTAATCATCAGTTCAGGCCCATCATCTTCTGGATGAAAAAGTCTTTTTTCCCCAGTGTACATGTACTTTACATTTATCTACTCTGAATTTCACCTGGGTAATTTTATTACCCAATCACTTTGCCAATTTTTCACAACTGATCCTCATTATTACTACCTGGAAGAACATCACACTGTCACCAAACTTCTCATGTATTTTTAAATAGCATGGATCTCCCTTTTGGTACTATTAATCCTTCCTCAGACCTATGCTGATGTCTCCTTCTCTCCTTAAAATGACCAAACACCAGTTTCTATGTGGGATTAGCCCCACTCTGACTCACAGCAAATATAGTACAAAAATGCATAACTATTTTGTCATTTTATGTGCCGGTCATCATCTGTTTGTGCTAAAGTGATCAAAAAATGTTTAGGGAAAATTCTGATCCCTGACACTGGTTAGCCCTTAAATTCTTTCAGCTACTTTGATTACAGTTTTATTTTTAGTCCTTAGTATGCAGCCCTTCTTACTTAGTTTAGACACAGCTTTAGTTTTCTGAATGATCTTTCTTTCTTCTAATAGCTTTTTTGCCATTGCTGATTAGCCATGCCAGGCTCTTTTCACCCTTTCTTGAAGTCTCTCCCAAAGGATGGGGCATGCTCTGCTGCTGTGTCCCAACTTCAGACATCTTCTTACTATCTGGAAGAATTTAATTCTTTTAGTGGCCCATTTTAGCTTCTTTTTAGTGGGCTTCCCTGTTTCCACAGAGTTGTCCTTTTTGAAGTTAAGCATACTTGTGGTGGATTTTTTGGCCTTTGCTGCTCCTGTGGGGGGGACTGAATTGAAGTACATTACGGTCACAGTCACAGAGCAGCGGTTCCTTTGTGAGATTCCGAACCAGATCCTGCACATCCCTCAGGACACAAACAAGCTGTCACTCACTGAGGTCTGGTTGTTTAGGGAGCTGATCTCAAGCCTCCTCTCTGCTTTGCTGCTCCATCAGCTCAGTCACAGGTGCATGACTCTCTCAGAGGATTTGCACGTGAGTCTGTCAGAAATGGGATTAAGGGAACTGAATTGTTGTTTCCTTTAATAGTCTATGCATTTAATAAATATAGGACAGACACTAGCTTTCAGAAAAGTGTGACTGTTGAGGTAATGGTTACATGCACATCCTAACAAACACATTTTTCCAATCTTTGGAATTCAAACCCTAACCATCTTAAACTGGAAACCCCTGATCCTGAGCACAGGTACAGGCAGTGGTAACCGAGGTTTGGCACAAGACAAGAAAAAAATGCTCTACAACTGCCACAAACAGCTCATTTGAGCTGGCAGACAAAACAGTCAGCACATCCTCCCCAAAACTCCAAATAAAGAAGTCACTAATCAGTTTTAACACAAAATGAAGTTAATTCTTTAAAAAAAAAAAAAAAAAAGGACCCCTCAGGCATAGTTGTGCTCCTGTCTCTTCACCTTTCATGAAAGACAGAGGTCTGAAGTTCACCAGATGTTTCCATCTATCTCTGTTTTGTGTGTGGCTGGTTTGCAGGCCCTGCCAAGAACAGTAGCACCATATCTCCTTAAGACACAAAGGAAAACAAATAGTCTGGCTGGTGTGTGAAGGTTTGGAGGCCTCTGTGTACTCTTTCACTGTACCCCTTAGAAAGTCAAAGGACCTTTGAGGAAACCTAGGGTGTCTTACACAAATTTATTGTTTTACACTACAGCACTTATTTGCTTACGTGGGTTCCCATTGCCATGCCTTGGCAATGGGTCTAACTGAAGGCTTCCCTATGTACTCTGTCCCCTCAGAACCTTTTATCTGTTTAGTTCCTTGTTTGCTCTGTGCAAGGCAGAGCACCATCTGTCTGCTCTGCACTACAGTAACAAAACCTTAGGATGTTCATTCTCCCTAAATTAAGAGCTTGAGTGTTGCTGTGAGCAAAAACATTTTGTTAAAATATGGCATTTGGTGTACCTACCCAAAGATGCTGATTTACTGAAAAACTTCCAGCAGTGGGATTCATGCATGTGACACACTGACAATTGTGGATTTCTTTTAACATCAGTTTCTGTCTGTCATACCTATGTAGTTACAAAATAACAAAGGGATAATAAAGTGCAATTGTATATTCACAGTTTGAGATTTCTATTGACAGATCTTCACACTGAATGCTTCTACAAGAAAGTGTGATTATATAGCTCTCTGTTAAAAGAGCTGAAAATCTCTCCTTTGTTACAACTCCCTTACACACCATTACTATCATTTGGAATATTTTAAGGGATGTGTCAAAGTCGACAGGTCCAAATTTGGCCTCCTCTCACCAAATTATATTTGTAGATTTGGAATATCTTCCATATAGGAAAAAATTCCAGCAGTCACCTCCAAGACAAGGGCTGACTCCTCTAACTGTAGGTCAACCAATAAGCCAGCAACCATCTCCTCTTCAGTCCCACAAAATGCAGGTTTATCTTCTACACTATTCCTCCTCTTCTGGCCTCTGTATTAAGCTGATACTGGGCTGAAAAATCACTCTGCTTACTCATTTACCTATGGGATAGATGGTTTTATTAGTTCAGCTTGTCACCTCTAAGTTTCCACAGCACCCTTGAAAGCTCTATTTTATTACCACCACATGAGTCCTCTACCAGAGCTTTACTTACAACTTTCAGAGTAATCTTCGGGCTTGTCTGCTGTTACATATCATGTTGCATGGGATTAACAATGACAGATAGTTAACTTATTGGATCATTGTTTTCTAGGCTGCAAATTAGTTCAATAAAAATTTATCAATATATGAGAAAGCCAGGTGGTTCTTTATATCTGAAGGGAAAGGGAAAGGGAAAGGGAAAGGGAAAGGGAAAGGGAAAGGGAAAGGGAAAGGAAAAGGAAAAGGAAAAGGAAAAGGAAAAGGAAAAGGAAAAGGAAAAGGAAAAGGAAAAGGAAAAGGAAAAGGAAAAGGAAAAGGAAAAGGAAAAGGAAAAGGAAAAGGAAAAGGACAAGGACAAGGACAAGGACAAGGACAAGGACAAGGAAAGCTATAGGATAGATATTTGATACATATATAATTAAATTAGATCTGTTGAATTTTGGTTCACTGAGAATCCAAAAGGACTCCAGGAATGAACCTTTGTGTCGATAAAAACATTACTTAGAGATATTAAAATTTTAACTGCAATAGCGTAGGGCTGCAAATCTGGCTGTTGGATTGTAATTGACAATAGAAAAAGTATAATTTTAGCTCAGAAAAATCTGTAAATCCCTTAGATATTTTAGGAAAAAAAATTAAAATAAGAGAATGTAAATTCATAGAGTTGAAATGCTTGTCTTCTCCTCCTCACATTAACAATCCAGCAGAAATACAAAAAAGATTCATTTCAATGCATATGCCTAACATAGGCCATTAGACTACAATCTCTCATGGTCTAGGTTTATTAGACAGCTGTATGCACAATACTAACATTTGGATCCAAGCATCCTAAAGCTTTTACTCTAAACTCCTAACCCATCTTAGCCACTTTTCTTGCAGACACATACATGTATTTTAAAGTGAACTAACTGCAAAGGACTAAAGGCATCTTCCTTGATCCATCTCCTACCTCCCCCATCCTTTTGGAAATTTAACAGAGCACACAGTGGTGATTTGGAGTTCCTGGACATAATGTGTTTCAAAGCCTTTCAAGCAAAAAGGCAGCAAGTCCAGAAGAACACCTGAGTAGACTGTTGGGCTTCTGGGGAAAAAAGAATGGCAATATTGCTTATGGCCCTTTCATTCAGCCAGCTCCAAAATATTTGCCATAACCAAAACTATAGCAAAACAATAACATCAAAATACAATACTGCAGGTAAGCAAATAAAACATGTATTCCTTCTAAACCAGACGGGAAATTCATTGCTTGATTTGACAACAGATGGTTACAGAAAATCAGGAGTAATGTCTGAAAATGTATTTCCCATCCTGAGGCTCTGCATCCATTCCTTGCTTCTTTTGCTCACCCTGCAGTTATTTTGTGTCTTGGCTGCACTAGTTATTACCTAGCACTTCTTTGAACCTTTCAGCACATCAGGGAGGCTTTCTAAAGCAAAGCTTTAAGTAGAACTTATATGTTAAAAAATATTTTTCCCAAACTGCAGGAAGAAGTCAACATTAACCAATCTTTTTTGTGCTTTTAATGTTCCAATATCTAAGTTAAATTTTCTTCAGGTTTTCTTTTTTTGTCTCTAACAACTCTATTTTGTAGTGCCATATGAAACTGCAAAATAAGATGGAACTCTCAGGAACCCACATTTCCCCCTGAGCTCTTGTGTCTAGGTCTGCCAATTTAAACTCCAGTAAAAGCTTTTTTCCTCAGATATGCTGGTCACTATTTGGACATACAAGAATGCACAAACACCTCCGTAAGTGACCAGAGAACATTTCTCTAGAAGATTTCACTTGTTTACTTTGGCAAGTGTGGAAACATCTCCTTTGTACCCTTGTAACTTAAAATACCTACAGATTCTAGTATATTTACAGTTTCCATTGTTTCAAATCTTGGGAAAAAAACATTCATTTTGTATGTTTGGCACCTCCCTTTATTGCTTTGCCTTTAAGTGCATTTAAAGAAGAGATGTGACTACAATGCCAAAAAGGAAATCTCCTTTTCTGTTTTTCACAGCACTGAACTGTGCAGTACAAAAAGTGGGAGAATAAGTTTCACCATTATGATGTGCAAGCAAAGTTGCTGAAAGTCTAATTCCAGCCAGAAAACATCCTGTAAATTTTTGCCTTTTCTGCCACATTTGCTCTGCAGGTGCTGAAGGTTCTCCAAACCTCATAAAGTTAAGTGAGGCCTTCAAATAATTTCTCACTGATAACAGGGAGGATGTCAAGCCATGACTTGAAGATTCTGGTAGTTACTCATTTCTCTGCCATTGACACTTTTTCTCTTTGCCTACTACCTTCTCCTTTATTTTGGTTAATTCTTTGCTCCAGCAAATCCTGTCCAGGAATCCCTGCAATTAATTCTACCTGGCTCAACCAGGAAGTACTGAAGGATGTACAGAAATAATAGCTATTAATTTTGAGTTTGTCTTTAGCACAAAGGCAGCAAAAATAAATCTGTATATCACAGTATTTCCTGTTCGTGTCCAAAAATTCAAAACAGAATAACCAGTGGGCCAAAATCCCTGTAACTGAAACTATCTCTCCCTTCCTCTTGAAATGTAGGTTATAAAACTAATAGTTTATACCAGAAAAATAGTCATTTAACTTTTCACATTTATGACAATGAGTGATAGCTATACTGCATTAAATAAGTGTTTTGTTATTCTAAAAAAACGTGTCTAGATTTGATCAAGAATAGATAAAAAGGATGTCAAAAATTCTATCAGAATTGACAGGATTCCTATTGAAGAGTTACCATTCATCATTGATTGAGCTTATTGAGTTACTCAGAGGCTGTGCATGAGTTATAGAGATTCTAATACTTTGTTCCTCAGCTCTACTCAAAAGAAACTACACTGATTCTACTACAGCAGTGGTGCAAAAAACAGCCATGTGAAAGAACCAGACCCATTGAAGCACAAGGATTGTTACAGCTACAGACAGTGAAGCACAGGAGATATTGTGTAGTGACTGCAAGGGACTTGGACCATTGAGTATTTATCTGATAGTTTGATAACCTTGGCAGACAGAACAGCCCTATTTCCCACCTTCAACATTTCTAACCAACATAAGTGGTTTCCCTTTCTCCAGAAAAACAGCTAAAAATATTGCAAGCAAGCTATCTTAACAATAAGAATGAAGACAACCTATTTGCAAAGACAAGCTGTAGAAATAGCTCTACACTTGCAGAAAAAGAAATACTACATTAAACTGTTAGGAGAGATTGCACACTAATATCAATCACTGATCTTGTGTGGTTTTAATATACTAAGTTAATCTGATGAAGAGTCACTTAACAGACAAAGCAAAAAAGTGGGAATAAACAGCACTCAAAAATACACAGACTTGAAACATCCTAATTTCTTGGTAATACAGGATTATTAACACTGCGAAACTAGAATGCAAACAGGTATTTCAGCAGAATTACATTGTATAGCATTTGTAACTCAGTGTTGTGGAATAGTGCATTCTTCTGTCACTGAAAAGGTAGTGAAATGCAATATTAGAATTATTGTGGTATCTATATGCACATTTTCTAATATGAATGGTATGTCATAAACATAACTCATTTTATTACTGCATGATTATGTTGAAATAATATAACATGGTCATAAATGAAGAGAAATTATGTTGAATTGCTTGAATTGCTTATCTGTTGAAATACCCTTCAAGATCAGAATTAAAATAGGGACACTTAGTAAATACTACAGCAATGGTTTTATTCTTTGAGAAGTGTCAATTGTATGTGAAAATGAAACTGCAGATGCACTTCAATATTTATCACGCCAGGTATTTCATTCACATTGTAGAAAATAGCCATATCAATGGCAGAAATGAGGTATGAAGTTAGCTTGTGTAGGGGATAAGCTGGCAGGAAAAGAAAAAAATTGCAGTATATAAATCTCCAAATGAAAAATACAATATAGGGCTTCATAATACCTTATCATGGAGATGAAACTATGAACTGGAGGAGCAAGACAGAAAAATGAATATGTTTAATGGGCTCTTTGTATTGGAAAACACACTACGTAATTCAGACACATTACAGTTTTCTGGCTGTTTATATAAAACATGTTAAAGTAAACTGTGAGTGAAATAGTTGTGGATAAGTAAGCAGAATTGTCTCAAGATTAAAACAGATTCTGAAGGAGGGGGTCAATTAGTTCCTTTCTTGTTCTTGCCAGCAGCAGATAGTTATTTCTTGGGCAAGTCATTAAACTCGGTTTTATCTCCTTGATCTCTATAACAGATATGGTGTTATTAGGTCACTTTCTGGGATGTTATGTGGTTTAATAGTCTTAACATTGAGGTCCTTAGGTGTAGAGTTCTGTATAAACACATCTATTTCATTTTGACAGATGGCAGCACCTTTGAGTTTAAGCTGCAACTCACTTCCACTTACAAATTTTTTTTTTTTAATAGATCTGGATTGGTTAATGGCCTGGCTTATAAATGGCTACATTGTTGGGGTTTTTCCCCTGAATACATGCAACATTGCATATTTTTTATTAATCTAATTGTCAAAGGAAGAAAAATGAGGACAAAAGTAAGGTGCTAGAGAGTATGCTTCTAACATACAGTTGAGTGGGATGCAGAGATTACAGAATTAACACTACCTAAGCTCATTACAGAACTAGGACAACCCAGCTAGCCAGTACAGTTATCCAGCCTTCACAGTGTTGTTCTGAAGACTCACTGAATACTCTAAGGATTCATTGTTTCATACCAGCTCAGCTGGTACTACCTTGAGGAATCAAACTACTTACCATGGCAAGGGCTTGCCCAGTGCAAATTAGTCTGGAAAATACTAGAAGCAAACCTTTAAATAACCAGTCCCCCTCTGAAAGTGAAAGAAATTGGTTGGAAATTTTCTCTACCAAAAGCTACAAAACATAGATACTCACTTTCCAGAGGAGAGAACATAGAAATAAAAAAAGTTTGCCAGAGGCCCTCTACCATGGTCCTCTTTGCATACCTTAGAGAAGAAATCTGTTCTCTCAGATGATGAATCTGATATCACCAAAAAGAAAGTATCTGAAAGATGCTTTAAGCTATCAAATTATTAAACTAAAGCAAGTGAAAGGTGCTAAAATATGACAACACCTCACAATATGTGCAAAACTGAAGTAGTACAGCATCATCATCAGAAGAATTTAATCAATCTTATACAGGTAATATACTAATATTTTTATTAAGAATTAAGAATGTGCATTTATTTAACACGAGTGATATAAATGCAGGTCAGGAGCCAGCTGGATCTTTCAGAACAGAGCATTCATCCAGCAACAAGTGTATCCTATGCATCAAGTAAAGAGACAAAAGTAATGCTACAGCTGATTTTCCATGCCATGGAACTTTGCACTCATCATGCCCTGCAGCACTGTCACCCTCCTTCAACAGAGCTGTCGGGTCCAGCAACAAGGCCATGCAGGAGAGCTGCTTCAAATGCCAATGAACAGAAAAACAAGGTGGGGAACAGGTGGAGCTTGTGTTATGTTTGAAAAGAATGAATTCTTACTTTCCCCCTTCTCTACAGAACATAAGAATGTGCTGCTGAGAGGCCTGCAAGGTCATTACCAAGTTCAGCACTGGTAAACATGGGCTTACACTGTAAACTGTAAAATTTTTCAGAAACAACTATTTGATCTCCACCTTTTCAGGGAAAAATATTTATTGGGAAAGAATAAAATGAAAGAATGCAAGAAAAAGCAAAGAGAGAAACCCTGAGACATAATAATTTCTTATTATAATAATAAGAAATAATAACTAATAATAATAATAATAATAATAACTAATAATATTAATTAGAATCAAAATGAGAGACAAGATGCTTTCTCTTTTTAAAAGCAACAGCCACAATTTTACTAACAATGAAAAAACTGCCAATAGCACTGAGCAGAATTTTAGAGAGGAGAATACAGATGAAATACCTGAGAAAAGAGATGCACCAGACTATGCAGCGTCATCTTAAGTAAAACAGTGAAACTTACAGTTCTCTTATTTGAAACTAGAAGCACTAGTAGAAAATGTACTTATCCTACAATAACAGTGTTACAGGGTCATCAGGAATAGCTCTTCTCTAATTAGGATTTTCTCTGACCAAAGAGATCAGATGCATTAAAGCAGGGCAGCTTAATGTTTGAAAGCACCTTTCAGTGGCAGTCAGCCTGCAGAAACCATGTGAATTTGTGGCTCATTGACAGCGCTGCAGGGGCTCACACAGTGCATGACACTGATTTATCTGTAGAAGGAAAATGAAGTACAGCCAGGTGATGCATTATGCCTTTCTCTTGAAAAAAAAATCACAAATTAAATTATTTTAATTTGCTGCACAAATGTTTTCATATTAGCTGGGTAAGATAATATTTACTGAAGTACAGCATTTCTATCTGAGTTTCCATGTGCTCACTGCAATTTGGGCTTGGCTTTCTGACTCTTTCAGCAAGATGTTAAGCTTGTTTCAATTGCAAGAAATGCGAATTTTCCCTTTGCCTCCTCCAGTTTGGATTTTAGAGACATATAAATAACTTTGAGTTTGGGCACCGTACCCATTTTTCACTGCTTACTTTATGAACATGAGTGGTACAGCTAAAACAATGAAAACCAATTATATTACCTTGTAAATTATAGTAGTTTAAAAAATAAAATTATTAAGAAAATGTAACGAAATAAGGTGTGGTAAAAGATAAATAACCTACTGTAAATATTTTGGCCACTGCACTCTAAACTGTATTTATATCTAAACATGATTTCAGAGTGAAAATTTTCTTTTCATATTGGTATGTCCTAAGTTGTAGAATCCTGTTTTCCAGACATTCTGAGGTGAAGGATGTGGAGAGGATACACTGTTGCTCTGAAAATGTGGCTTAGAGACTTTGGTACAGGGCTTGGATTGTTCCATGATTTATGCCCTTTTCTTTCATCATTTTCCCTGGCCTGTGAAAAGCTGGCAAAGCTTAGGCCAAATTTTGTCTTTAATGTGCAATCGCCCATGTGACTTTAGAGAAGATATGATTAGTCTAGAATTTTATACAGAAATGAAACTACAGCTTTGAAAATGGGAACAATGACTTAAAAGCACAGCTGAACCTCATGCTGAGACACTTAACTGATGCATGGAAAGTCATAATAACAGCAATGAAAGATCTCCAGGACAGATATATTTCTGGGAGTGGTACTTACATTAAATTAACTTGTGGAACATTTTGCTTCAGAATGTGGAAAAATCTGGTCCACACTACTTAGAAGGGATTGCTATACCTCCTAAAGAGGTATAGCAGATGAGACAGATGAGAACCACCTCCCTTGCATCCTGGCATGACATTTTCTAAAGGTGTATACTGACATTAGGCAATGAAGTGTTCTCAGGAGAAAATGTTCCAACCCACATTATGAAGCAGCAACAGAACAAAGAACTTCATTGCCCTGGGAACTCTGCTGCTCTCCAGAAGGAAGGCACGGCAAGAACAGTGAGCTCTGCTCCACCTTTACTGAGCAGCCTGGGTCCAGCAGAAAAACACCGGGACCTTGGGACTGTATTATGGCACTGATGTCTGCTACTGGTCACTGCTGCCACTACCCATGTTCACTAGATGACTTTGCACATGTTTCGCCATCATTTACCTGTGCATTTAGTGCTGTAAGATGGGACATCATTTTGCAAAGCTGAAGCCTAATTCTGCTTGCTCTGTAGGAATGCAATCAGACCAATTTACTCATGTAAAAGTGTCCTTTTCTTTGCAGAAGTCCTGGACCAGAATTCCTCACACAGCACAAAGAGCCTTTAGATTCTCCTATAGAATTTTAATAACTGCATCAAACAGTTCCTTTCCCTTTCTGAGGAATAGAAAAATGCAAAATGTCCAAATCCCAGAATGTGCCCCATTAAGCATGAAGAAGAGAAAGTTTTTATGCCTTTACTATCTCCCATCTTCCTACCCCCAAAGTAATAATTTACTTTATTTAGCTCCACTCACCTGCTTCATAGGCTATATTAACAACACTGAAGTTGCTAATAAATAGCAACTGCCTTCCCTGAGAAGAAGTGCATAGTATAAAGCTCAGCCTCATACAGCAGTCACTACTGTAAGTGTAAAGATGCATGTATGTAGATGTGGATGTGCCATTCATGTATTAATATTCTAATTTATAGGAAGAAATTTACACAATAAAATCTTCCCCAGTTAATTGCGCTTAAAAATTTATCACAAACCTGCAAAGAAATATCCAGAGTTCTGCCAGCAATGCAATAATAATCACATATTGGCAAGGCTGCTGCAAAACAACACCATTCATACTTGTCCAGAATGTTCAATATTGCGACAAAAAGCACAAACTGTAGTTCAAATATGTCTTCACTATGAATGCATTGGATCATTTACCTTAACAATGTGAACGTGCTCTCATTATTATGTTCAACTTGATTAGTGTGTAGTCTAATATTTAAAAGTGCACTTCAGATGAAAGAAGGTATGAATGCACGATTGGTCCTAATAAATTGAGCAACACCATAATGAACTATGAGGGATCTATAAGAAACTGATAGACACTGGACAGAGACAGTCATATCTAGGAAAGAAATGGCATGAGCAAAGGCAAGATGGAGTGCTCTCTCATATGAAACAAAGAATTAGAGCCCATCAGCCCACCTCAAATTTGCAAAGGTTAAACAGGAATAGATGGTATCCCTTTCAGCATTAACAATGATAATAAAAATAGCAAGAGTAGGTTTAGTATTGATGCTCTGCAGCAGCATCTGCTGGTTACTACAAGGAGAGCCAGCATCTCCTTCAAAAATTGGGAAGATACCACTGGGTATAGAAGCAAGATTTCCCTCATGCTTGAATGGTCCACTGGATAGGACGCAGGATTAAGCTCAAGGAAATAAGAGTATAGCTTTGGGTAAATAGTGCCATGCCTCAGTCTTTCTGACTGTAACTTGAAATTATTCAAGAACCGCAACTGAAAGCACTTAGACTTTTATGGTACTGTTAAATCTTCCCCACTAACACTGTTACAAAGAAAGAGAAAACAGAGAAGAGAATATTTGATTCAAGGGAGAAGCCAACATTTGCAGATGTTACCCAAACAAGAAAGAAATATATTTGCTTGGACAACAAACAACAACTTTCCCTCTGGAGGAAAAATGAATAGAAGCCACAAACTGTCTGGTTGTTCTCATAGTATGTCATGGGCATGTAAAGCTTGAGAATGGACTACATTGCTACCGTTGTGTGTTGATCAACCAGCACTAGTAAATCCATCCTTTTCGTATTCCAAGCAGTTCATGTAGTTTCCTATATGAACAATCTCTTTCTGCCTGAGGGGTAACCCTTTTGTCTAATCCACTTTGAAGTGGACTAAATTAAAATGCAGCAAGGCATTTAATGGGGAGGAAAAATAGAAGAAGTAAAGTCCATTGTGAAGGGCAGTGTGGAAGAGCTATTTCAGTTTAAACCCTCTCCTCTTTGACAAACACTTCCTCTGCCAGGTGAAAACCCCCAGTGCTGGTGGAGCCCGATGAGAATCCCTATACACAGCAGAGTGTAGAGTGCAGCTCTTTCTGAGGGGGTTAGATTAGATACAACAAGCAATTATGGAGCAATGCCTCAGCCCTCCCAAAACCCTTGCACTGTATTATTCTGCTTCCTCAGTATTGCCATACTGCTTTCAGTACCTGGCCTAATCTGAGCCATTTTCTTACAGCATGTCATGTTTGAAAAAATAAGGTGAAGCCATGGTCCATCAGCCTGATAACAAAAACTACTCTTTATATACTGCCCATATGTTTCTGGCTGAATATACCTGCAAAATGGCTAAATAGCTGAAAACATCCCTACTTAACAGAAACATTTTTTTTTAACAGTTGAAAGTAGGCAAGAAGTCCCGAACAAAATCCTATCATAGAATCCTTTCTGACACTCTATAAATGGGTGTGGCTTTCTGTATTGAAAAGAGGAATGCAAAAGCCCTCTCAGGCACGTGATGATTCTTAGGACATCCTGTGCAGTGCCAGGGGTTGGACTGGATTGTTCTGATGCATCCCTTCCAACTCAGCACATTCTGATTCTATGAATATAGTACAGATCTAAAGAGACGGTGGAAAGCACACTGCAGCAAATTTGGCGTATGATATTGGAGAAATTGTTCAATGCTTCAGTCTTCTTTTCTATAAAACAAGACCGATTATGCATTTGTTAATGATAAAGTAAAACAGCAGGTTCTAAGGGTTCCATGCTATTGCTTCTTCCCAAATTATGCTAATATGTTGGGTATGTCATCTGTTCCTTGGAGAGAAAAACCCCAAAATCAAACCAAACAAGTGGGGACACAGGTATTCTTTCTGTCACGCAATTGGTGCAGTTTTGAATTGAGTCAACCTTCTGTTTTGTTATGCACAATTAGAGCTTCACATTTCCTTGTGGGCCTACATTTTTTCATAGTTGTTGGATAGAGGCAAATTCAGGTGGTCAAGTAACCATGAGTGTAGCATGTAACTACACCTCTGTGCCCACTACAGACCTTGGCTCTTGGGATCTTTCAGCTACAATGCTCTGGGGTCTCTGGCTGCAGCTACCTTGTGTCTGCTCTTACCCAGGCCAGTTTTTATGACTCACAGAAACTCATGTGTATGTGAATTATTGGCTTTTCAATTGACAGTGAGGGAGTAAAAAATCATCTATAAAATAAAAGCGTAGCCACTTACATTATAGTCTCACACATTTTACCATGTGTTTACTGTCAGAACGTGTTGTAGTTAACATCTGAATTTCTGCCAGACTGCTGAAAGACAGGATATTATCTATTTTAAGATTTCTTTTTGGTGAAGTTACAACTGCTAGTCTGTAAATACTGTGTGCAATCATAGAAGCATTAATTTAACTTAGCTATATGTTTCAAAAACATTTTTAGTTTCCTTATGTTTTTCATTCTTTTTGCAGTTCCAATCAGAAAATGCACTATCATTGACGCCTGGAGTTGCTACAGCGTATTTTAAGATAAAAAATTATAGAAATATTAAGTTCACTGCTGCTGTTCAAATGGTGCTTTGTTGTCTAATAACTTTAGATTTACCTATAGTTCCTCTTAAAATCAAACACAGACCTGAAATCTCTACACACACCATGACAAAGGACAGCAAAGAAAATTAGAGCAAGGGAGCACAGTGAAAACCTGATAAACTTTTCCAGCTAGTTACAGGATTATCTCTCTATTAGGCAAACAGAAGTAAATGAAAGAGCTCTAAATTCAAGCCACAGTAGAATTTTTTACCCTAAGTTCCATGGTACAATTTCTTCCCCCCCCAGGTTTTACACAGCATGTTTATACTTTCAAAACTTCAAAATGATCCATATACTGCAGGGGATTTAAATAGCACAAGACATCCTCCACCCTATTTCTTGTTTGTATCTCCTGGAGCCAAATTCTTTAAATGACAACATCAAAATCATTACATCCTACTGCCTTTCACAGCTGTTGCAGTTTCCTCATATTCCCCTGTTTTAGAGCACACTGTGAGATAGCTTTGGATTATGTAATGAACATCCTTAAACCAAAAAAACACCATTCAAAAAGGACTCTTTATCTTCATTGTCTCTGCTAGGGCGCCAATCATACATCCATCCCATTTAAAAACAATGAACATTATTAATTTGTATTGGTTTTAGTAGAGCTGTATATGGAAGATTCATTTTCTGCCTTGATTCCTTTAAACTTGCATGTGCTAAAAGAGAATACATGTACTTTTCCAAGATGGCAAAACACAGCCATGAGAAATCTTAGTCTCTAGTCAGCCCTATTCAAATCTTTTTTTTTTTCCCCTTCACTGAGCTTTGCATAAAGCTAACCCAAACCCACATGGATTTCTATAATATCCAAAAAGAATGACAATGACTGATGTGATGTAGGTGGAAACTGCCTGAAGAAACCTAAATTGTAACAGGAAAAAAAAATTGACATTTTAGATTTTAAATGTTACACAGTTTTTATAAAGCCTCAGTCAATTTATTTTATTTATTCTAATGAAGAGCATTACAACTGCTTTACTGCACTGAAGCAAGCATCGATCACACCATTAATCACACCTTGTGAATAGTCACAAATCAAGTTCTAACAGCAAGCACTGAATCAGGAGCAATGAAGCATAAACTCCTTCACAATTTATGATCTCTCCAATTGCATCTTTTCAACCATTAAATTGCAAGATACCATAAATTTTTATCTTCTTCACTTCAGTCACATTATTGATTCTGCCTTGTGAAATATAGAATAGCTGTAAATCTAGGCTATTGAATTAAATTTAAAGTCTTGACTTCAGAAAAGAAACCCAACACACTGCCATGGCTGTTAATTTACACTGAGGAACAAATGATAGAAACATTAAAATTTAAATGGACAACAGGGATTTCAAAGAGCCACAGTTCTGTCAATCCTAGTCCTTGTCAACCTTGAGGGGTTTTCTTTTAGCCAAATTTTAGATCACAAAGTATAATAAAAGAAAAGCTCCAGGTGGATGCAGAACAGATAATTCTTGCAAACAAGTAAATGATTAAGTGGGTAAATCAAAGCTACTGAATAAATGTTTAGGTTTTTATAACTTTACTGAATTCAGCACAATCTACCTAATTACAAGGCTGAGGTGCTATAATACAAATAAAATTGGCATACTGGTGATAGCACATTTTTTTTCCTTTACTTCACTTTCCTAGTGAAAAGATCAAATCCCTTTATATACTCACAAGATTCTCCCTAGAACATCATAGGCAGGTTCTTCCAAGAATAGTGCATCCATCAGAAATTAAAAAGAAGGCCAACCAAAGTGGAAGCCTTTATTAATTAGTGGGAACCATACACACAAATAGAAATAGAAGATCCCAGGGGACTGGACAGATATAAAAGTAGAGCTGGAAAATATGTTTCAGAAGAAAATACAGGGTGTGACCTGCATTTCCAGGGTACTGTTGGGGAAGGAGGAGTTTGACAAAGTTGTTGTGGGTTGCTCCCACGGAAGTGCTGTCTAGCCAAGGCCAAATGCCAGGTGTTGACTGCTGTTGCTCTACATGCCCCAGTCTTCTGGATGTCTGGACAGAGCTCACAGTCTTCTCCCAGACTCTCAGGTATTTCTCCCTCCTGCTCCAGGGAAACTGAGTTGGTCCCCAACAAGCCCACTGCCTTCAAGGGAAAGGCCTTATGCCAGCATGACAAAACTCTCTTCCACCATTTCCATCCCCAGCAAAGGAGGCCCTGCCTGACAGTGAATGTGCTCCTGGGTGCCCCTCTTACTGTCCTCCAAGTCGCTCCTGCATGGATCACAGGCTCAGAAAAACATCATCTATTATACAGTTTACAGGATTCAGAGGCTGAAATTGGTTTTGTGGCACATGGCTTAAGTAAATTCTCACCCCTCAGAAAAAGGCCATAAAGCTATTTGCCACTGGGAGAAACAGAAGAAGAGCATACAGGGGCAAGGTCTCATCTCTATCCAGGCCTCTCACACCACCCTAACCAGCCACAGTCTTGGTTTTCATATGGCAGAAACGGAACAAAGGAGTTTTTTCCATTCCAGGGAGCCGGCAGCAGGAAGGCCCCACGGCCACCCACTGTAACTATAGTGGAGAAAGGACAAGGGACTGGGTGGTGAAGGGACCAGAACAGAGAACACAGGCAAGGCAAGAGCCGGCAAGGCAGGCAGGCCTCTCCCCTCTCCAGGTGTGCAGGGTGTGCAATGGGGAATTTAATCTCCAAGAGCAGTTCCACCTCAAGACCACTGCAAGGAGCAAGCTCCTTGAGCTCCCAGTGCTGGCTGCCTACTTTGCTTGTGTATGTAGAGGCTGGGGTGGAAAGAGGGATGGAGCAGGTAGACAAGTCTCTGGCAAACAACTGACCTCCAGGGAAGGAGGACACCAGGCCTCCTAGCCCAGGCTCTGTTGACATACCCAGAAGTTCCCTAGAGATATTCAGTTGTCTTTCAAGCCCAATCCTAGCTATATTTAATCACATAAATCAAATCAGCTAAGAGGGTGGTCCGAAGAGTTTGTAGCAGCAGGCATTATAACTGAGGCGTGGGATCATTCTTATTTGACCAGCATCTGCCTACTTGGCAGTAACTTTCCTTTCTTTCCCCCATCAGCTTTTCCAGACCATGAGTATAGTTATCTCCCATTTTTTTCCACATGGAAAAAAACTTGCCAGATATAAATTTTGTAATTGGTTTTATGACTTTACTTCAGCCCACCAACACAAGAGTGAAGAACATAATCCTTTAAGGAGATGAAAAGTAATAATTGCAAAACTCCAATTCAAACTTTAATGATATGATTTCTTGTACAACTTACTGGTAGCATTAAATTACTTTTTCTGTACAATAACATGCTGTAACAGATCATACTATTTCAGGCAGAAAGGTCATCCGGCACCATACTTCACAGGGGTATAACATTTCTTCCCACCTCTCCCACCCTGAATTTAGAACAAAAAATGTAAAATTCAACAGACTACAGAAAGGGATGTTGATGACTCTGTGTTACACTTATGTCCCAAATAAATGCACTGCATTCCCAGGCTGCCATTTTTCACTAGTGATATGAGCACTCAGTGCTTGGGATTGATGCAGCCCATACTGAGAAAGGAGTAACTGGCACCATTTTTTGAATTTCTGTAAGTAATAAATTTTACAACACTTTTTGAGGTCAGGCAAGATATTTTACTCTGGGATCAATAGAAAAAAGTTATGTTCCCAAAATCAGAGTTGCCATGTGTGTGCCCATGGACCATGAAATATAGACTTTGAATAAGTAATTTTTCCTAACAGGACTACATGCAAGCTCACTGTAGACAAAAAGAAAGTCTTCCATTAATTATGTAAGTAAATTCATAGCCCTGGTCCCCAGATATCCACTCTTCCTAGGTCTGGACACCAAAACAGAATAATGTCTCTGTGCATTCTTTTTCCCTATATGCTGTGAGAAGTGATTAGTCTGAACAGTCTGATCACACCTGTCCATTGGTGTAGACACAGCAAGACACAGCATTTAAGCTTAGTTTTGTTTTGCCCATAAGACATAGGATTTTCTTATAAAATAAATAGGGAAAAAAAATCAACTTAATATTCTTCTTTCGTAAAGAAATTAAGCTCCTAATTAGACCTGCAAAAAACTGCTAGAACTACCTTGTGCCCCTAAAGCAAAAGCCTGGATTCAAAGAGACTTTCAGGAATTCAAAAGTTGGACCCAGACCTGAATTTGAAAATAAAGACCATTGTACAGTGTTCACAAAGCTTTGGTTTTACTTCTGCCTTCTCTTTTTCACAGCTGAACCATTTGATCAAAAAAGTTTTCAGAAAACTCAGTGAGTTGCTCTGAAACTCACTACAAATATAATACCAGCAACTTGGCACAAAATTTTCTGATTTGAAAATGATGGCAGATTTGGTCTAATTATCAATATGTTCCAGAACCTTCTAGATTGTATTTCCTACCATTTTCCATTAACTTTTCTGATCAGGCAGGATTTGATCAGAACTGCTACATTCCCCACTTTTAAACAGTGCCAGCAAGTTGCTTTAAACTCCTGCAGATTATATTTTTAGTTCAATGAAAATTTAATAATCAGTAATTCTCTTTGACAATTCACCTTTCCCCTTCCCTTTAAAAGAGAAGGGGATGGTACAGGAAGATTGTGTAGTGCTCAACATCAGGAACAAATGCCTGCTGTCCTTGAAGTGATCTGAGCTTCTAAGGAGCCAAGAACCACCTGAGAACCTAAACCATGAAATTATGCCTTATCTGTCCTTTCCTGATTATGTTAGGAGGAAGTACTTGTACACTGGAATAAGCCCTCTAGCATGACAGAGCTCCATAGAGACAGCTCTTCCATTTGGAAGGGTGAATGCTACAGCACCCTTCAAATGTTCTTTTTCCAGGAAACAATGGTATTTGTTTGAAGGTGTGAGAAGGAAGACTGTGGAGCAATGAAAAGGACAGATCCATTGTGCAACAAGAAAAGTACTCACTGTGCAGCAGCAGCAGGTGCCAAGGATACTACAGGGTTTCCAGTAAAGGCTGTAATTAGGCCTTTTATGGCTATGACCAGAATCAGCAGTTTGTGAAGAGCATGAACTGCTCTCTTCCAGAAAACATAGCATTTCACAAAGTTTTCCTAGGTCTTCAGAAGGATTCAGCCTTGCAGAAAACTGATTAGAGAAGATGTCTGCAGTGTGGCCGTATGCAGTCCTATCAGAGAGTCATAAGCAACAAAAGCAGATAATTTTTTTTATATAGTTATTTTCTAAATCGTTATAAGATGGTTAAAAAAGGTGCTTCTAATGTGAACTATAAATCAACATTTGGTAAGCAATAAACTAATTATCAATATTCTTTTGAGAAACTGAATATCTTGGCACAGCAATATTTTAGTCAGAATTAGGGAGGATCTGTAGCAATCTACAAGACAATCCTAACAAATTAAAACATAATTTTTAAGAACTGATGTCAGTACAGAGATAATAATGTTTCAAGGAGGGAAAACAACACTGAATATAAAGCAGAAAAATGCATGAGAATAAAGACATAACTTATACCAGGTCACATAATAACCATCTGTTGTATTTCTTGTGCATCAGAGTGTCAGTTTTCACCATGCATTTCCATCTTTGGATATCAAGTCCATTTCCATCTTTGTAGATCTTCCAGGGCAGACTCTTCAGACTATGACTAACATGAAAAAAACAGAGGAAAATTTTTTTTCTCTCCCAGAGGAAGTATCTTGGCTCAAATTAATTTGTGGCTTAAGTACTGGTTACAGATGGCAGCAGAATCTTAGAGAGTGAATGTATAAAGGGATATGGGCAACAAAAATGAGATGGGATTGATGTTTGCCCTAAATAAAAGCCTGTATTACCTAAGTCTGAGGTCGATGAATGGTTTCTGCATATACGACATTTTAGTGACTGCTGAATGTAGCGATTCTTGGCAGGGTGGTGATGATGAAGTGATGCTAGGAGCCAGAGACAGTGCTGGAAAGCCAGAAATTATGGGATCTGCTCAGCTCTGTAATTTTGGCTGAATATACCAGTGAGCACATGAGTCACACCCTTCACTTTGCAATTTTTGTCTGGTTGATTGATATAAGAACACCAAGGGATCTCACTGAAGATAGATCTCAAACTCAGATATTAAAAGATTCAACATGAAAGTTCATATTCTTTATTTTACAATTTTCACTGTCTTTGTTCTGGATTGCTTTGAATATCTGTTTTGTCATTCAGTAAATGCTTTTGGGCTCAAAACACATAGCCTTTATCCATCATGACTAAGAGAAGATGGCATTTAGAGTCATTAATTAGGTAGTCTTAGACTGAATGTGTACATTGCAGGAACATTTTACTTCTCAGCAGGGGTATTTCAGAGAGTGCTAAGAAAATTTAGCTCATCTTGTAATGGCTTTTTGGGGAATACATATCTCAAAACATTCATTGATTATTGGGATCAATTATTGCAATTCTGAATTACGTCAGCATTGCAGAATCAACTCTACTAGCTAAATACAGATTTAGTCACTGTAAAGGAGAAAGAATGGCAAAAGCAAGTGTAAAAACTCCAGTCAGCTGACTGTACAGTAAAAATTTGTAAATGTGAGTATGGAACTGGATACTGAGCAAAAGATGGAAAGAACAAACCTACCTATCTTACTCTGTAGCATTTGGCATGTAAGGGATGTGAATGCCTGTACTTCATTGTGCAAGTATATTAATAAATAACAATCCATTTAAGATGCAATAACTCTCATTTACTACTTAGATTTTCTCAATAGGTACCAACAATTTCTGTCTGATTATAACTTGAGATAATATTTTATTGTGTTTTCCATTTCTCTACATTTGCTTGCCTCCCTAGATTTCAACAACTGAGTAGAGATAAAGCATCATTTGTCTAAGGCAGAATTGCAATTGAAACAAAGAATTTTGAAACAGAGCATGTGAGAATGGCAAGAAAACACTTCTATCACTGTAAGATGCCCTCAAGCCAGGATCACGTGTGTAAACTACCTTTCTCACACCCCCAGCACACAATAAGGCTCCAGGCTCTACTTAGATTTAGTCACTGGTGAAGTTCTCCATGTGCCAGAATTAGACTAGCAGTAGCTGCAGAACAACATTGCTCTGTTATCCTCTACTATTATGGTCACTTTAAAACTGATTCAGAATTCTCTTGCACAACTTTCAAATCAAAACTAAGTAAGCTTGAAATCAAACCCTAAAATATATACTCAAGTTTCAGAAGTTATATTTCTCTGTAATAACCTGCATATATGTTGCAAACCCCCAAGTCTGCAGAAGGGAAATAAGTGTACATACTCCTTGTTGTTTAACCCCAGCCAACAGCCAAACCCCATACAGTCACTCACATGCCAGCAGGATTGGGAAGACAATCAGAAGGGTAAATGATAGAGAATTCATGGGTAGAGATGCAGACAGCTCAATAGGGGAAGCACAAGCCATGCACACAGGCAAAGCAAAACATAGGATTAATTCACTGCTCCCCATGGGGAGGCAGGGGATCAGCGGCCTTCAGGAGAGGAGGGCCCCACCACGTGTAACACTGACTTGGAAAGGCAAATGCCATCACTTCCAATGTCCCCAGTTCCTTTTTCTTCCCCCCACTTTACATACTGAGCATGATACTGTATGGTCTGGAATATCCCTTGGCATTGGTCAGTTGGGGTCACCTGCCCTGGCTGTGTCTTCTCCCAGCCTCCTGCAAACCCCCAACATCCTCACCACTGGGGCAGTACAAAAAAGCAGATAGTGGCCGGGCCCTGTCTAAACCCTGCTCAGCAATAACAAAAACATCACTCTATTATCAACTCTGTGTTTAGCACAACCCCAAAACATAACCACGTACCAGCTACTGTGATGAAAATTAACTCCACCCCAGCTGAAACCAGCACAGTACTTGATTAAGAATGGGTATGATTAGATGTTTACCACACCATGATTTTTATGATTTCATACATGAAATGCACCTTACTGCCAAGTACTGTTTTTCCATTTAACAGCATGACAGGTGGATACCATGTTTGCCATGGCACTGTACATTTAGTTACTTGGGAGCAAACTTGCATCACTGTATAATTAGACAGTCATATTTAAATGCACCTGCTGTGTCAATGACTTTTCTCTGTGTCTTGACATATCAAATCTGAAATTGGCCTGTACCTTCTAGAAATGTCTTCAGTAAAGGCTGGGGAGATAGTTTTCCATAGGGTTAAATCCTGCAGGTGTTGCACCTGAAACAGTGAACTCAGGTGTGCTGACCCACCTTCACAGGCTTTACAGCCTCCACTGGGACATGTACTGCATTCTTTTCTATACCAGCTCAACTTTAATGACCACAGAAGGATGAAAACTGTTGAGTTCATACTGTCAAAGCAAACAACTGCAAATCCTCCACATGCAAACATGGTCCCTTTACCTTTCTGTTCTCTCATCCATAACAAGCATGTTTGAAAACCAGGCTGCACAATAAGGAGCAGAATGGAAATTCTGTTCTTACTGTTACCCATACTGTCCCATTTTGAGAAATGAGTGCAATGGCTTTAAAGTTGCACTATCAAAACAGAGGGAGCATACATGTCAGAAAGTATGATCAGATGTGCTCTTCACAAGTGTCAGTTCAGATTAGCTTCAACACAGAAAAGCAAAACTTTAAAAATACTGCAACATCATCTTTGTCATAATAACAAAAGCAGTAATGACAAATAGTGGGAAATTATATTGATGCTGTCATCAATAACTCTGCTGGCAGAACCTCACCAAGCATATTTAGTTACTTCACCTTTTGATTTAACATATTTAACTACATATGGCATTCCTGAATTACATGAAGCTGAAAGCACTGAGTGCTCCTAATTCACTAGGAAGCACTGAGTGCTTCCTAGTGAAATGGAAAGGATGCTTGGCACCTTGCAGGGTGAAAATGCAGCATTTTCTTAAGTCTGCTTCTGTCCCTAGCTCTCCTGTAGCAGAATCTTAAATGTGTATTCCAGATGGCTTTTGTTTCAAGCACCATTCCCCTCAAGCCCAACTGCTTATAAATGCCCTATAGATTACAACCTGGAGGCTAGGAATTTCTGCTTCAGTCTACAGCAAGAAAATATGTAGGCACTTTAATTTGCATACTGGTAGTTGCAATGTTATAACATAGACCCACCTAAGGCTGCACTATACTGAATAGAATTTGCGGATATTAGAAAAGCCACTGATTCAACTCAGTGTATTTATTACTAACTAGATTTCTTAAATTTCCCAGCAGCAACTATTTCACTAGCAATGAAACAAACACACCAAAAAGATACAATACAATTTTTGTGTCCTATCTGCTGCAAGAACTAGTCTCAAAATCAAGTACAAATGAAACCACCTGACTGCGTTGGCTCACTTTCAACACGCCAGTCTCCCTGACTTTGCCAAAGAAATGTTCCGAGTCTCACACTGAGAATGACAGAATATATGACTCCAGTGGCCCATAAAAAGAAGCAGAGAAAATGTAAAGCTGGCAGACAATGTCATCTACTGGCAACAACTGTATGACTTTATAAATCTTTTCTGTTGTTTCTGCTCCAAAGGTGCAGCTTCAAGACCAGAAATTTTTGTAACTGCACACAGGTATTATAGTCAAAATATACTCTCATATATTTTATTTTACTAATGAAAAAAAATGTACAGCTAATTTCACACCTGACACACAGGTATGACTCAACAGAAATCAATGAAACTGCATCACTTGAGGCAATAATAAATTTGACCCAGAGTTCTTGTTTCATTTTAACTTATCAAGAGAAACCCGGAGCTAAAATTAGCTGACAGTAGAAGTCACATGGTAACATGAATAAATCTCTTCCCACTAGTTCTGTGAAGATGCCTCTGGCTGTGAACCACAGCCATCTGTGGGCAATAATCCTGTCTATCTACTAAATATCAGGCAAAGTCATAAATTACGTGAGACTGCACCGTACATTAGAATAAAGGAATAATGGCAGATGGCAGAAAGCCCATGAGGTCACTGCAGGGGTGAAAAAAAGTGTGCAAAATGCAGTGAAGGAACTGCTGGGAAATCTAGGTACATACAGTCTTCAAAAATTTGGCAAAGAATAAACAAACTATATGCAAACTGTGGAATACACAGGTAAAGAATCATCCTGTCTGTGCTGCTGTTTCACAGAAATGGAAATGCATCCTTATCTTTACACCCTGACCAGGACTAGTATTAAGTCTTTGCCACTTACTCAGAAGTGGAAAGGCATAAAGTCTGAAAGAGGTTTTGGAGAGACATTATGTTCAGGAATTATACAACGCTCCATGTATTTTTTCTGGAAACTGAAAGTGGCATAAAATTAAGCAGGACAAAGATGTAGGAATAGCTCTAGGAATAGCTCTAAAATTCTTCTGATTTTTGGAAGAGGTACTCTTTTGTGGTTCCTCCTAGGCACCACAGTCATCAAACTGTAATATGTAAAATCAGATTCTGAAACTATTAGAAAGCCAGACAACAGCTAATTAAACTGACAAAGAACTTGAGATATTGAAATCTGGCTTCCTACCTTAAGTCTGTCTGTAGCTTTAAAATGGAAGATACCTTAGCATATAAAATTAAACATTTCTTTTGTGGCAAGCTAGCCTGATGCATTGATTAATCTGGTAATTTTACTTATGAACTCCAGCCTGAGTCAAATGTATTTACATAGACAATGTCATCTCTGGATACTGCAAATAAATATGCTGCTCAAAAATGGCTCATTTCAATCTCTGGAAGTCTTACTGAAATACTTTCCTTATTTGGTGCAGACAGAACTTCACCAAAAAATTCAAGAACTCATTGTCCTGGCCACCCGCATGTTACTAAGTAGTTGCAATGTTCATTTGAACAGGACTCATAGTGTCCAACTGAAACCAACTTTTTTCCTACAAAACACTACAATGTTATCAACTGAAAAATTATAATCTGTATATCTTACAAAAAATGCATAAATGAAAGCATTTTGATAATTTCTTGGGTCAACCATACATCATGAGATTAAGGAAATGGGCCACTTCTCATTTTAAGTGGCATTCCATCTGTTTCTAGCCCTTTTGCGTGTTCTACTTGTAAACTTCTCTCTGCCTCTAAAGATTTTCTTTGCTAGTCTTTTGTTAGAGAAATTTTTTTCCCCACTTAAGAATGCGCAGACAAGTAAAGCTTAAAAACATTCTTTTGAAAGTGGAAAAACCCTTTTAAATTTGTTTGCTCAACCTCCAATCACTTGGGTTAATACATATTGTTTCATTTACTGATTCTCAAAAAACAATAGTATGTACTCCAATGGAAATTTAATCTTCATGATGCCTTCAGGGTTTTCTATGACTATTATAGTCACTACTGGCAGATTTTGTACAACACTGACGTCCCACATACCTCTTTACAAAACAGTCCTATTTACACTACTTATTACATTAATCCGAAGACACTGGAGTATTCATAGACACTGCCTGATGTGTAAATGCCAAGATGCTTCAGCATTAATATGTTTATTCCATGGATTCCTCAAGCTCTGAGTTGATATTTATAAATTGGACAGTATTGCTCACATACAACAGTGTTAAACACAAGATATTTTTTGCAAGACTGGGAGTTCATCTACACAAAAGACTTGCATAACCTCTGAAAATTCAGTGTCTGCTTTCTGAGAGCACTTAAAAAAGCATTGTGAAATATCTGATAATTGAAATCTCTCAAAATCCTGCTGGAAGATGGGCATATCAACACTGAAGATTGAAGAATGCACTATTATTATTCTCCAAAAAAGAAATAATACCCTGGAGTTTTCAGCCTTTAAACCGTAAACAAAATGCGCTGGAACATTCAAGCCAATTTCACTGGTTGGGAGAGTAATCACCACCCAAAAAATTAGGACAACATTTTCTGTCTGAAACTCTAACTGCACCACACTACAGAACTGAGCAATTACACTTTAGATCACACTTTACAAAATCTGAGACATTCATTAAAGAACAGGTGATGGTTTAAGGCAGTTCCAAATCCCCTCCTAGGGCATAGGGATCACGTGGTATTTTTAAGTCATCTGGAGACAGTAAAGAGAAATGTCGTATCCATCTGCCCCCTATTCACACCAGCCAGCAGGCAGAAACCAGTCCAAAGTACACACTGATATATATTAAAAGACATGGTCATGGCTGCTGCTGTGTCCTCCTACTTCTGAGGGAAAAAAGGAGGCAAAAATTTTCCAAGCAAAGCTTTGGAAACTCCCAGAGTTGAGACTTTTACATTGAACAATACATTAAGAATATCTGGGAGGGAAAATCCTGTGCTGGCAGATAGGAGGACTGGATGATCTACAATGGTCTGTTCCAATTTTAAATTCTATCATCAGATTTGTCCTCAAGTACAAACCCTCTAGGAGTTTCTTGGGGGCGGTGCATCCCTCCACAACCCCTACTGTGGGCTCTGGCTTAAAAGCCACAATAGAGTCCTTAGAATCTAACAACAAGAGCTATTCTAGGCGCTGGTTAGGAAAATGGGATTTAAAGGAAGTTTCTACTATTGTGCAAAATTAGGGCAAAAAATCTCCTTTCAGATAAGCAACAAAGTATATCAATTCCAACAGTTTGCTCTCCTGCTGTTGTATCCATCATAAAGAAAGAAGTCTTTCTGTGGTGAATAAAGGTGATCGTCTAATCAATTAAGATTTCATAGAATATACGGAACAATTCATCTGTCTGCCCCACCCTCTTCCCAGGTTGAAACAGGACCTTTCCACTTTACTCTGCATGTCACTTTTGTTAAAATGACAGGCACCTCACAGAAAACACCAAACATACATGTAGAGAGAGAAGAATTCCCATTTTGAGATCCACCATACAAGTGATGGTTTTTGAGCTATGAATTTGATTGCTCTGTATTGGACAAATGCTTATATAGCATGACATGTATAATTTTTGTATGTGTGGTTATTCATGTATTACAGTCTGATCATGATTACACTTACTTTGATTACACTTATAATGATTACACCAATAATATTAAAGGCATTTCTGAAATGGAATGTAAAATGTACACTGCACAGATGTAATAGTAATACAGAAGTAATAGTAACAATTCACTGACCTCATTCTTGTCCATGACACTTCACTGATTCAGTTGAATACGGTCAATAGCTCCACTAAGCACAATCTATTTTGGGTTGTCATGGGCTGTGGCAGACTTTGGTTTTTTTACACTTGTTGAAAACAAATTTTTTTGCACTACATTGAAAACTTTCAGCTGAACTTTGAAAGTTGATTTCCTTTAGCCATAGCTATGTAATATGTTAGTCATTCATTCATCCTATTTTACTTGAAGGTATCTTAGAGACTTCCAACTCCTCCACAGAAACATGAAGAAATACCAAATGTTCACAGTATTCAGAGTCTTAAGGTTAATGTCACTTCAAAATGACATTAACTTTGTTATTGTAGTTCTTGTGCTGCAGCTTTAGCCTCTAATGACAAGGACAATACCAGAGCATAGGTACATTTTCTCTTTACCTGGCTATAAGTTGAAAATAAGTTCCTGACTTCTGATCATTTCATATGCTGAAAATCTCAGTAGAAAAAGAAGCAATTAAAAATTTAGAAGGTTAGCATTGCACTTGCAATACCTGAAAAATATTCTAATAGAATTTTTCTGTTGCTGGTATTGGTTTAAAAGGGTTTGGCGTAACAAAGGAGAAAAAATGAGTAGAACAATAAAGTAAAAAAAGCATGGACTGCTGCCTATATGAAATACAAAGAAAATGCATAGACACAAAGAAGGAAAATATATCCTCTAAAAAAAATTTAGAACATAAGACAGTAAAATACAGATAACATTACACCTTATCTAATCTACAAAAAACCTCCCAAAACCCAAACCCAACAACAACAGCCAAAAAAACCCAATCAAAAGGATTTGCAAAATGTACCAATTTTACTCAACTTACCTGGGGTTCACACTGCGATTCATAGAATCTGTTGTTCTACTCATTATGCTGCATATGCTTTTGAAGTATTGAACTTAAACACACATTTTGTTTTGGGAAAATATTTCCCTTTAAAAGTCCAAGCAAACAAAGCAGGTATTTATGGAGAGTATTTGAAAATATAATTTCTCTTACCTGACTTTACCCCATTTCAGCATTTTGGGCATGTGGTGTGACTCTTGGGGATGGTCCGGTGCAGGGCCAGGAGCTGGACTCCATGATCCTTGTGGGTCTCTTCCAACTCAATATATTCTGTGATTCTGTGAAAGATAGTGTCACAGTTGACAGTGCTTCTAGTTGTAAGAAATTAGTGTCACAAGATTTTAAAATTAAAGATAAACAATAACCTGACACAGGATTTTATTTTACAAACATCCCTGTAGAAGTAAAAATCCTGTAAGAAATCACCAGATATATATATAAAGAATTTCCCACCCCAAATAACTATTCCAGAATATTTATTTAAGAGAAAGAGAAAGAATAAGAAGACAAATAAGAATTATCTTCTTCGGAAAGTTTAAATTAGGCTACTTCAGAAAGAGCTGATAATATAGAAGAATATGGAAATCCTCAAATGATTGCTTTATTTCTCTAGCCAAATTTGGGCTAGTGTTATATGACATTTTCAGATATTTCTAACTTATATTATCATGAAGTGTGCACAGTCCCCTCAAAGCAGTTTTTGCCCAGCTCTGCTCTTTGCAGCAGCGCTCTTTTTTAGACCAAGATATGAGCTAAAAAGGAATGTAGATGTTTTAAGCTCACAGAAATACAGAACTTAACTACCCTAATACTTACATCTTCCTGACATAAGACAGACATCCCTACTGCAATTTCATTAAAATATTATGATCTTAAAATATAGCGCAGCCATGCATGTTAATAGGACTCAGTATAGTAAACCTATGCAACAGAGAGGCTCTGCAATCATACCTGATGAATACCCTATGGAGATAAGGTTGGCTCAGACCTCAATTGATCCTTAGAGCTCTTTCATGCTAGGCCAAATGAAAATACACAGAAGCCATCATTAATCGCATCTCCGTTTTTTTTTCCCAGGAAGTACCTGCAAAATAAAATATACCTTAGTGTTTCTATAACAGGAAGCATGAATAAACAAGACAGTATTGCAGACAGAAGGGTGAGCTGTGTGCCTGGTAGGGAGCAGGCCTCATATGCCTTTCAGAGGCTGAAGCCATGAAGCAGTGGTAAAAAAATAAAAAAAATAGAAGGGGAAGCAGTCAATAGGTCAAGGAGTACAAAACGCCTACTAAGCACTACCATGATGCAAAACGCTATCTTCTCTTTCCCCATCTGCTCTGTTGGTGGATCATCAGACACTAGGAAGTGCCTAGCATGGCCTTGTTCTGCAACTTGGCCCGGTATTTTGAGAATACACTTTTGAGAATGGTGTACCAAATGGATGATTTAGCTGATCTAGCTACTCACAACAGTGCTGGCTGCTGTTTTATTCATATCTGTAGCAGTGGCTATCTCTCAGTACTTCTGACACTCTTCTTTGATTACTTCCCATCCCATTGAGAAGCTCGGAGAGACAAGTTCAATTTGCCAAATACTTAAGATTCTCTAAAACGGATATAAAGTAATTAGAAAGATTTGCAACTCTGCCTATTAGCTCTGTCATTGCAGTCACCGCGTGAGACAAGAGTCGTGTTGAGAAAGGCACAAAGGCATAACTAACCAGCACTGTAGAAAATGTTGAACAGAAAGACCACTCACCAAATCCCACATGCTTTACTATGTATTGATTTATATTTTATGTCTCTTGGTGATCGTTACAGCAATACATATAAATCACATTAAAGTCTGTTTAGGGAGCTTAACATGTTGAAAGAGGTAGAGTGCTTTTATTTTACTGAAGAATGGGCATTTGATGCCACTATTACTGGTTCCCTGCAAAGGAAATTGATATGTCAAACCTTAATATGTGAATGTTGTTATGAATTTCACTACATCTGTGAGCAAAATAAGAGAAGGAAAAGTATCAGTCCAATATAAAGCTTGATTGTACAGAAATTAAGTCAATTAACTGATGTGTACAGGAAGATGTCTTCCAACTCACACTGTAAGAAAAAAGGCAAAAGAATATATATTAGCAACTACAAGGAATCACAGTTCTGTGATCATTGATTTTTTATTTTGTCAACAGCATTGTCCTTTGGTCACCAAGCTACTATCAGCCTCCATCCTGATCAGATGTTCCATCTGATCATGTAGATAAATCACTTGCCTATATCTTCATACCCTCTTGTGGCTGACACTAGGCAGCATTAATTACAAATACACTGACAATTTGAAAAAAAAGAAGAAATACAGTAAAATATTTTTAAATTCCCACATAGTTATTTCAAAAGCTTAATGTTTTGACCACTCTTTTTATCAATAGGTACTTTATAAGACTGGCCTGAATAATTCATTGAGTAGACAACTGTGGCAAAAATCTACAAAGCATCACATCTTCAGTGGCAAAACCCAGTAACAATGTTAAATAGTGACCAGACTGCCGGATTTTATTTTGTTTGTTTTGTACTGAATATTTGTTATTCAGAATAACATCTTAAGCCTCCATTAAGGTGATTAAGGTTCCATTGAATTCAAAGCATTCACAGCATGTGCCTAAAGTTCATCAAGCCTTTCCACTTTTTTTCAAATATAGCCAGACTGTTTAAAAAACCCAAAACAGCTAAACAACAGAAGTACAATGTTGTTAGAGACTTTAGCAATTTGATTCAAGAATACCAGGCCAAGTTGCTGCATAAGTTAAGACAATACCATCTGCATCTCTAAAAGGAAATTTTCTAAACTGTTTCCATTAACTAGATTGAAGTACAACCAACCAAAACAACATAAGTACAGAAATAACTTTCTAATTTCCCCATGAAAACATTAGTTTTTAATCACAATTCCAGTTAACAATATTCCATCAAGTCAATTATAATGTAATGACAGAACAGACTAGTGACTTTGGCGATTTAGTGAATGATCTGCTGAAAAGTCAAGTAAGAAAAACGCTGGGGCAATGAGGTCCATCACTTTGAAGAAAGTGATCTTCAGTCTCCTTCACAAAGACCATCTCTGTCAGTCCCACTAATGCTTTCTTCTTGGAACCCACATGAGAAGCAAAGATATATTTGCTAATTTCCTTTGGGGTAATGGCTTGGATCTGTAGGCAAGAGTAGATAAGGAGGTCAACTCAAATAATTCCAATTGTTAAAGTAGAAATCAAATTTGGGTATTAAAACTGGAAAGCCTGGTGTTGGCACTGAAATGTTATTATGTAATATTCCATTTCAGTATTGTGCAAATCAGATAGTAATATAGACAGTGATTTACATATATGAAGTATATATATATATACACACACACTGTCATATGCACACTTTGTGCGTATTTACAAATATATACACACACATGCTATAGTCTGTTTTAGAGAAAGAAGCAGAAAAGTCTACCGTGCCTTTTCTTACTGTTATGGCTAGTAAAGGCATTAGCCAGATGTTAAAACTCATAGACATCAAACAGCAGTGATCATTACAGTCTTCAATCACCCCATTTAGAATTTACAATAAGCTAAGCAGAAAACCATTATTTCCACCTTCAGTATAAAGTTTTCCTCTGGCTGAAAACAGAGTTCTGCAATGAACTGATGCACCATCTGTTCTAACTTCAGAACCCTTTTCCATGAAACTTCCAGAAAGGGTAACAAGCTATTGATGAGACCCCAGAATATAAGGACATCATTAGAGTGTCATAATAAGATTAAATTCCCTTGAGGCCTCTCATCAAAACCTAGATTAAAAAGAAACATTAAAAAAAAGAGAGAAAATACTGACATTATAGTAACAAACCATAATATAAGACATAAAATTAAGAAACATTATGAATTAATCATACTTAGACAATTACAATGCATATGGCTAGTTAAACTCAATCTGCTACCTGTAGTGGCATAGTCTGGATGCTGTATATTCAATGCCAGTGCATTTCACCCAGGATGTAATTACTTAATTTTGTGAATGAGAAAATGATGTGTAAAAGCCAATGTTTCCATGGATTCAATGCCCCAAGTCAGATAAAATGTATGAATGCTTATCAAATCTCATGACACTTTTTAACCCTATTTCATCACACTCATGTTACCTTTAGGTATGTAAGAACAGTAAATCACCTTCATACTTGCTACTGAGGTTAATACAGGAAACAAACTGTACAAAACCTAGTTTTCTGTAAACAAGATTCCTAGGATTTAGATGATAACAAATGGCAAAAGATTGATTCAAGCACTAGGTCTGGAGGTTTTTTTTATCACTTGAAGCACACACATATGGATTCCAAGAGCAACCTCTTTTGCCTTATCATTCCACTTATATTCAGACAGGAGATTTCAATCTCTCACAGGAGTAGACATTGAGATTCTGGTTCACCTTCCTCTGTTGTCATATACAGCATGTCACCTCTGGTGATACACAGTTCAAAGATATAGGAAATTGCAGCTCCTCAAAAAAAGCCAAAACCAAACTAACAAAACACCAGACCAAGTCAATTCTAATGTTTTAGTCCTTTGTAGTCTCTGTAAGGAATTTCAAGCTAATGCTTGGTCCTTTCTCATACCAAGCTCAGGAGCCCAACCTGCTCTTCTACAACATCTGGAAAATTTTCCCAAAACAGTTGATATCCAGCATAAGCAAATCAGGCAATATAACAATATAGTTCATCACTTTGCTCGTTCTCTGAACAGACCTGAATTTAAAAAATATGAACATTTTAATTAATGATAGACACACATTAAAGAAGGGAGTTGTTACATGGCAAAAGACTAATAGATACCTCAGGACTATCTCAAGACGTATTCCATTTAGTTAGTGAGATTAGGCTGCTAGAAGGAGGAAGGACAGTATTCTTGTATCATAGAATCACACGCCTACAAGAGGATGGATTCTGGGAGAAGGAGAAGACATCATCTTTCCTTTACCTCATTAAACGGTTATTAAAAAGATGTGGGACTACAGAACAACAACAAAAATGAAATATTTTATGAAATTGCGAGGGTTTACATGCTCATAGTCCAAAAATTATTATTTGCATTTTCCAATTTAAGTATCCACAAAGCAATATCAAAATCCAACACAGGTCTATAAGGTCCAGATTTACTTCGGTCCTTTTGTTTCAAGAAAAACAACCACAACAAAGACATTTAATTACTGTGAGACCCTGACCACAGAAATCGAAATTACTTTGCATCTTTGAGTGGAAATGCAAAAAAAAATGTAATGACTGTTTGAAATAAACAGACATTTGTTAACCCCAGCATTTTATTACTTCATATCTCAAGTCTGATGCAATCAGATACAAAGTAAGTTACATACAAAGCATTTCTGGTTCAGGATTCTTCTTCGGTTTCCACTGGACAGGTACAAAGAAATGAAACATCTTCAATTTCCCAATCTCTGACTGGCAGGCCTTATTTAGAAAATACGTTCTTTCTTTGAGTCTGTAATTTCATTTATCTTCATTATTTCTGATATGGGGCACCTACTACATATTGCAATTCCAGACGGATAATTTGGCTTCCTTCATAGTCAAATGATCAATATATTCAAAAGTTACAGTCTGGTTTCATAAGCAAACTAATTCCAGAGGCAGGCCAGAAGGCTTTAGAACACAAATGGAGCTTTTCACTGTCCAAGAGCAGAGTCTGGTCCTGGCAACTATGACCAGTAAGTGCTTTTTTGTTCAATGATATATACTTAATTAAAGAAACCAAAGGGCACTCTAGTCAGTCTCATGGAATTATTAATGCATATTTTGAATGGTTAAAATCATTCAGCTTTCAGCCACATGCTTTATAATACCTTGTTAGGAGGGCTATACTCACCATGAAATCCTGTACTTGTCATGACTTATTGCTTAATTAAAATAATGTAATCAAAAACCTCACAGAACAAATGTTGACTGGAAAAATTATGCTAATCTTACACATATCTACTATTCACATATTACTTTCAGCAGAATAAGTTGACTAATGTGTTAATAAAATGAAACATACCCAACTATCTTGTCAAATGCTATTTTTATCTCAGCATTTACATACATTTGTCATGAAGAGGGTACATTCTGAGTAAAAGGAATAAACACTGTTATGATTAAACATGTCTGACATGATGTTCTCATCTGAGCATCAGGCAATGCCACATGCATAGGAAACTTGCACTCATGCAGTCGTAAAGCCAATGGCTTCGTATCAAAATCAAACTTACAGAGAACAAGACAGCTTTATTTAGCAAGGAGATGCATCTGATTAGATTTTTTCTGAATTTGGCCCTGAGAACTCAGATTAAAAATGTGACACAAAGCCTGAACCAAGTGTAGCCTGGTAGGATTGAACATTGCATTTCACCAAGACCAGAAGAATTTTTGTACAGAAGGAAGAAGCTGAGACGAATCTTCTCACTCTCCACAGCTACTTCAGAACATTATCAGTGCCAGGAAGCAAGGGAGAAGACCCAGTACTCTCACACCTGAAAGACATCCTTGACTCCCTGCACCAGGAAGGACTTAAAGTACTGAGCTCACAAAAATAGAGAGTTAAGAAAAAAGGGAAGAACAGAAAGACTAGTAAGGAGAGGGACGAGAGAAGAGGTGCCAGTTCTCCCTTTGGAAAAGGCCAGGTAAATCTATATAACTATGCATCCAAGCTCTCAGAAAGGACAGGTCTTTTAGCAGCCTGCTCTCCTCTACTCTCTGAAAGTATGGGAAAGAGATAATCAAGACCTGAGCTTATACAGGAGTGTACACTAATGACTTGCCTGCTTTCTCTCTTCTCTGCTGGCATTCAAGTGCAATGCTTAGAGTATTTCTCACATTCTTGCTTCTGAATATGCTGGGAATACTCTATAGCCCATTTCTAATGAATACTGCCCTGCCCCCCAAATTCTTTAGTATACTTGCCTAGCAGCAGCATTTCCAAAAAAGTTTATTTTTTTTTCCTCCAGCACCCATGTAGATACAATACAATGTGCAGAGATGGATTAACTTTCTCATGTGTCTCCTTGAATTTGCAGATCTTCTGATGTCACCACTATTTCACACAAAGGTCTGAAATCATCATTGTATAAGCTCTGCAGGAATAAAAAGATATATGAACATGTGAAACAGAGTTGTACTGGTACCATCCTCTTACTATGTTGTTGATGATGAGAATTTGTGCCTAATCCATACATCAATTAACACATCAGTGGCTTAATGTCAGTGGCTAATTAATAACATATCTATAAGCAATAGGAATGTTTTATAGCAGTCTTTGGACTTAGACATTTTCAGACTTAAAAATGCACAGGAAAAAACTTGTTAATGCAAGCAATAAACAAGATAAGATTAAGAAAACCCCATTAGTAGTTAACAGATCAATAAATATTTCCTTGCCTGAGATTAAAAAACCATGAACCTTTCAGAATTTGATAAGCACGTAAGACTGATTTTATACCAAGCAATTTTCAAAAAAGAAGGCCTATATGCTTTCCTAGAATCATGATTCCATAAAATGAGAAAGGTATTGAAACCTGAGTTTAGCATATACACACAGGAGAATTTGTGGTAAATCTCTTGGGATAGTCAGAAAAAAACCTCTAATAAACCAGCAATGCTTTACTATTTTATACCATCTTTCATCTATATATTTGAGGTAGTTTTAGGGGAAGAAAATACCCAGGTTTTTTAACTTAAAAAATTTTTTCTCTGTCACACAGTCTCATATAGCTTAAGTTCTTAATCATTTTAGCTCCCTTTCAGTCTTCTGTAGCCTGTTTTGCAATGGAATATGCCCTTATATCTTAAAGTTTCAATTATCTCAGATCTATCTACCAAACTGTCTTCAGGTCAGTTTCTTGACCTTCAGCTCTAGCCTTTACCTGTTTCTTATTGAGAGTAACTTATGGTCAAGCGCTATAATCCATTAAAAAAAAAAAAAAAAAGGGGAGAGAGGAGAAGAAGGGGTTTTGTATCCACCAAAAAAGAGTTTTGATATTTTGTGGAAGACTATTTTTTTCCTTTTAAATTTTTCCCTTTTTTTCCCCACTGGATTTACTACCATGAAAACCTGCCATTTCCAATTCAGCAGTCTCCCTCAAAAAAATCAAAATAAAAGGTTACTGTGCCATAGGATAACACAAACATAAGCTTGAAAAATCACTTTATTGCTAATTTAACTTTATTCTTTGGCCAAACCCCATCCTGCAGTGTCTTAACTCAAAGAACCACAACAGAAAGCAAATGTACAGAGATGTAACTGAGTTCATAAAAGCATTCCTGTACTCCAGTTTGCCATAAACCTTTATAGATACTTCAAACTAGCAATAATAAAAGAGAAAAAGAGCCAGCTGCAGTGATGAGGGCCCAGAACAACAAGACAGACTTTTCTGTGGAGTGTTTTAAACATAGTCCATTTGATTCACAAAGATTTCAGGAAGCACTATAGGCACTTTTGTTGGTACACATGTTAGAAGGATAACCCTGTCAGCAGAAAAACTCCAATGGCACATCTCATCTTTTCTGATCAATGATAGACAAAGGGATACTTTTTCATTCACTGAGGTGGAAAGTGAGAAGTCCACCTTTCTGAAGAGGGCTCCGCTGTGTCTTTCAAGGGACTTATTTACTTTAGAAACAGGCTATTCTAGAGAGATTGGAAAGTAGCCTGCCTTTATATGAGGCTAACCCCAGAGATCCACACAAGCATAGAATCATGGAAATATTTCAGCTGGAAAAGACCCTTAATGGCTATTACATACAGTATATTGAAATATGCTAGACAGGCAGACCTGATCGCAGGAGAGCACACAATAGGAGAGACTAAAGGGCACAAGAGCAAAGTCTTGTACAAACAAAAATAATTCCAGTACCAAAAATACTGGTAAAATTAATCACTATCCCTGCCCTAGAGTGAACAATTTGTTTTAAAAATCATCAAAATTAAAATCAGAATGAATTATGTGAAGTGCATCACTAGCAAAAAGAGAAGTATAGTGTTATACACAATTCTGCCCTTGCCTGCAGATTTCTCTTTACAGAATTAATTTGGGAATGTATACACTTAATTTATACAAGCACTGTTGCTGATGAGATCTTGTATGTTGTCTTACAATAAAAAGGGAGTTGCATTTCTTCTGAATTTAAGACAATACAATAATTGATTTCCCTGTTTTACTGGTCTTGATGTAAGTCATGAAAACATTAGGGCTGCTTTGATAGGTGATGATTAACCTTGTTTTACTGTTTTCATTTCAAAAATTCTTGAACAAAATTAAACAACTGCCTTGATGGACTATTGCATGTTTTTCTTAGCAGAAGGGATTAACTGTTGTAATTTGTAAATTATGAAGTCTCACATCCATTTAATAAAAATGCAGAGCAAATTTAAGCAGAGAACATGTAGTCATAGATAGAAATTAGAGTGAATATTTATATAGTAAATAAATCTTATAGCACTAGAAGTATACAGAGGCATAAGACACTACTAAATGAGATGAAGACAGGAGTACCATGCTCTTGTTCTGGGCTCCCCAGTTAAAAAAGAGAGAGAGTTATTGGATGGAGAAAATCCAGTGAAGTCACAATTTGTTATTCATCTGCTTGTTTCTGATACTAATGACACCTGGCCAGCTCACATCAGGTGTACTTCAGGGTTTTTTCTTGCTGTAGAATAAAGTTTTTTCTTCAATTGATTTATGAACATCAAGGAATGCTAGTTAATGGTTAGCTCTTGAGGAATTCATATCTGTCAGTTATTCTGCCCAAATATTTTCTTCCTTGCTCTTGCTGACCACATCTGATCAACAAGATACTCAAGTATTCGCAGGGCCAATCTACTGACTCTAGAAGGTAAAAAACTATAAGTAAACTCAAGCGAGATCCATTACATAAAACAACGCATGTAAGGAAAGAAAATATCTGTATTATGATCACTTTTTACTTTGACCAAATTTTAAAGCATGGTATAACTTGGAAGCAGAGAACATCTGTTTCACGACTGTGGAATAGCAATATTTCATCTCAAAAGAGAGGCTTATGAAGGAAAATGCAGTGCTACAGTCCAATTTTATTACTTCACTATCAAAGGATACCAATCGTGTTTCCTGAACACTGCTGCCATTGGCTTAATGAATCTTGTTACACTGAATAAATAAAATCAAGAGAAAACAAAACTTTGCACAGTCATTCATATACACCACATGGACTCTGTGTGCTTCTGTCTCACTTTTCTGGTTGTTTAGCTTGAGAAACAAAGCAAAAAAGGAGAAAGGCTATTGAGATATGTTAACCTCTATGACTCAAAACAATTTTTTTTTCTGTCAAAGCCTACTCTTTCCTGTTGTTTGTTATTTTAGATGATGAATTTGGAGTAACAATTATGACTGACGCTGTACCAGTAGTAAGCAGTAAAATAAGACACAGTGAGAAGATTCTTTTCAGTTTCTTCTTTCTATATAAAAATTCTTCTGGTCTCAGTGAAATGCAGTGTTCAATCCTACCAGGTTAGACTCGGTTCAAGCTTTGTGCCACAATTTTAATCTGAGTGCTCAGGGCCAAATTTTCTTCAGAATTACTCTTGTAAGACTGACTTCACACAAGTACAGTCAACATTTCTGAGATTTCTGCAGAAAAATACTTCAACTGAAAAATACTATGTCAGCTAAAATTGCATAATACATATTCTTTACATCTAGGACTTACTGTGCCTACCATGTCTGCAAGTTCTACCGATGGGGGGGGGGGGGGGGGAAGCCAGACCAGAAATTATTGAAACACAAAGCAGTACTAGGGAAGGGTGAGCTGACATCTTTGATCTTGTAGGTCACATGCCCCAGCAGGAAACATGAAGGCTACCTGAGGAAAGCCTGACATACTCTGGTAGTTTGAGCCCAAAGAAAGCACCACAGCTACTCACAGAGCAGGTTTCATTCCAAAATACATGGTTTCCTTAAAAAACCAATAAATTACCCCAGCTAAGTTTGCAAGGTCTTGTTGATTTGGTTGGTTGTTCAGGTTTTTTTTACCCTAAGTTATTTACCAGAGTCAGGTATGTAAAACTGAGCACAGGCAATCCCAAGAGTATAATTTTGATTGTGATGCTCCAAGAGTAAATTCCACCATGCATACATCATCTTTCATTTATGTTTCCATAATTCCATCCATAGTGCTGTTTCCTCAACTCTCCAACCACAAAACCATCCTACCCTGAAAGAAGCATATGCCAGCACTACCTCAAAAAATAAAGTAGGAATTTCTTCTCTTTTCTTACCGTATGTAAATGCTCTTGAAGAACACTCACCTATTCCTGTCCTTTCATTTTGCCTCACCAAATTTTTATGGTCTCAATCAAGGGAGATTTCTTCACTTCCTACACAGTGATATTTTCCACCTGCTTGAAGAAATCTATTCGATTTATCAATCTCTCTTCTTTCATCTATGTGCAGCAGGCACCAGTGCTTCTCCTTGCTTGTCTTAAATCTCCCAGGCTCATTAGTCCTCTTCTCCACCCTTGATCTTCATCTTCTTCACCTTTGTGATTGTCTTGCATGTGCTTTCTGATATCTGTGACTTTGTAAAAACCTTTTCCCTTAGCACTGCAGTACTTCTGCTTTCTTCTGTGACCATCTCTGCAGGATCCTCTAACCTTGCAGTATTTCTTGTTATTGCTGTAAACTGCTCACCTTGTACTTTGCTTGCAGGTCTGCCTCCATTGGCTTCTGAGGAAGCAGACTATTTCTTTTGTCCTTTCCTGATCAAGGTGCTCTGTCTTTCCACCTTCCACTCCATGAGTCATCCTCCTTTTTTATTCTCCGACACATTGATCCCACAGCTTTACTAAGAGATAATTGATATCTCCCTCTTCCCATTTGATAAAATCTAAGTGATCAAACTTGCCCACTTTTCTCATCAGCTGATGTTATCATGTGCAAGGAAGTTATTGCTCTTATAACTATTTCCAAACTTACAAAATTATACTTGGAGAGTGATAGCACTGCATTAAGCTGAAGAAACAAACATGTTTCACAAGTTATATTTGTTCAGGCTTTTAGGATTGCAGTGCTTTAGAAACAACTGCAGAATATGATTTAATTATGTTGTTTATATTGCCATCAAGAACAAGCTGTAAGCTTTGAAGTTGGACATTTTTGCTTTACACACAGTAGTGGTCAGCATAAGAACTATTGAGGTGATGTTGCCCAGTCTGTATCTCAAGTAGTTTCAGCTCTTAACTCAGGACTACAATGATGAATCAATCTCCATGTCTCTCAATACCTTGATATCTTTCTTTAGAGAATAAAGGTTAGCTATTGGGTTTATGAAAAACAATCATTTATGCACATCAACCTGATGGGCTCCTAATTACTTTAATTTTTTAAATTTTGTAACAAGGGGGGATACTTTATGGAACATAAACTCCTCTAAAAAGATACAGAAAAGATTTAATAATTCAATATTTTCAGCTGAGCTATGTGAAGACACAAACAATAACAAGGACAACCATTTTCAGACAACCTCTTCTTTTGCTGGCATCAATTGGTGGTAGACTTTGCATTGACCTGGCTCAGGTCCCAGTTAGTTGGAAGCAGTATGTGCATGCTCCAGCACTCAGGTGATGAAATGGTTTGTTAGCAGAGCACATGGTTTTGATTAGTGGCCTAATGAACTAAAGCCTTAAATCAACAGGAAATGCAGCATCTGGTCAGCACTTCATTGCTTCCTTAAGCCCCAGACATATCTTACTATCACCTCCAGCTCTCTTATGCTACCCCAGTGCACAAGAATGTTAAGGAAGTAGTTTTTCTGGAGAAAAAAAAAGAGTAGATATTAATGTATTAATTACTACAAGCTAGACACAGGAAAAGAAGTGTTGCTCGTTCCAATATTCTATGGATGAAGTTTCTGACAACTGAGACAAAAATTTTAGGCCTTCTCTAGTTTTCACCATCCAGTATTTTCTACAGCATGTTCTTTGAATAACTGACCAGAGTTTATGATATAAAACATATTTATTCATTTATAAATGTATTTGTCTCCAGTAGATATTGAATTTATACTGATATTAACATGCTGTATCATATTGAGTTGTTTCTGTCTGTGGCAAATAATTTTACTTGGTTTTTACAGAGTCCCCTGATCCCTACCCAAAATTCTCATTAATAGGGATTCCATATTTCCACACAGCTTGTCAGTTTGATTATTTAAGTACTTATTCAGTGTACTAAAGACCCTAATCACCCCTTCAAAGCATGCAGCTCTATATAAGGCCTCCAATGTCTGAAATACATAAGGATCATCATCATCATAATAGCATGGCAGCTGTGCTTCCTATAAGCCAGAAAAGTTGATCCTGTACACAACAGACACACCTCAGCTACTGTGTGCCATCTGCCTAGTTAGCGGTTAGACAGCCACAGCAGATAGAAACAGCTGCTCCTGACAATATGAAAAACATCAGTACTTCCTTAAAGGCTTTGGCAATGTGGATAAACAATTTCAGTGAAAAGAATATTTTAAATTGCTGCAAATTTTCGATGCAACTGCTATTATGCATCACACCACAACAAAGTGATTATGCTCAGTAGAATGGATTCTGTTCAGCAACTGTAAGAGTGTTGAGGGATTTTTTTTTTTGTTTTTCATGTTGCTTTTGGCTTTGTTTTTTTTCCTCAGTTTTACAGAACACCAGTTAAAAAGGCTAAAAGACTATTTTGTCCTAGACAAGTTTTCATGGCATACTAAAATAATTTACTGTGATTTTTTTTCTATTTCATTCTTTCAAGCAAAACAATTTTTACTTTCACAAGTTCACTGTTGTCTTCATCTTGAAGTATTTATTTAGGCCATTTATGTAAAGACTGGATTTCTGAGAAACTAAAATACTGTGTCTGGTCTGCAGCAAAATTATGATCAATAATAAAGCAAAATAATGAAGTACTTACAATTGTGGGGATAGGAGGGTGTTTGGAAATGCAGAGAAACAGCACAATCCTTGATCTTGGCAGATACGTGTTGCCAAAAGCTGGAGTTTACAGTGAGTAAAGGTTAAAATGCAACGGATGCATAGAAAGATGACAGGCTATAGAGGATGGGTGAATACATGTGCACTACGCACACACACTTCATACCTACACAGTTTTTCTCTTCTCCTTTGTTGCTCCTCATGAATAAACAGAAAAGCTCTAGATGTCTGACTCTGGAATGAAGCTGCTAATTCAAACTGGGGGCTCTGTGCCCCTTTGGAGGTCAGCTGGCTGCAGGCAGGAGGAGTGGAGGATAGAACAGCTCTCTCTCACCTGCCCTACCATGCATAAGGGAACAGACATTGCATGGTGCCTCTCACCACCTCCTTCCCATCTGAGTGCTCACAGTCTGGAGATGGAGTAGCAAATTACTATAAATAGGTACCAGCAGTGCAGAAGACAGGCATGGAAAGGGTTAGCAGTACAGACTCCACCTCAGAAACTGATAGGGAAATAAAATCTATTTATAGAGAAAAACCCAAAAGCTATGTGGAAACAATTGCTGTCTTATATTTTGTATATATTAAGCTTTCTAGCTATCTCTACTAAGTGTGAGATTTATATTAATTGTGAAAAGATCAGTAATGGGAGGCAAATTAATGAGAAACGTGCTGTCACATTGCAGCATACATTTTAAATGGACGTTTTAAAATATTTGGACAAAATATCCATATATTTTTAAATGTGAATTCTTTAACTGGTAAATGTAATTAGCTAAATCTAAAGCAAAAAACATAAAGGGACAAAAATTGATTTAATCAAAATATTCTGTCATTGCCATACATAAGCCACCAGAATATCTTTTCAACAAATGAAATTATTCTTTATTTTATGCTTTTAAAAATGCATTAGTGTAATTGCTCTGCAACAAATTACCTTCTGTGCTATAAGCGTGGCTACAACATCCTTTGCATGTACATCAATTGTGCACATTGTCATGATGTTCTGATGATCACCAGGGGTGAGTTCCCCTAACAGCATGTTTATAAGGGCATTCAGTTGAGCAATCTGCAAAATAATTATATTTCAATGGAGATATTACACTGTGGGGAAAAAAACCTATTATATGTCAAGTGCTAAATGGAGCAGTTATAGAACCAAGACACATTTATTGGTGCTTTTAATCAAAGCAAATAACTTCCGCAAACTAATAATGGTATTGTTTTCTTACAATTTTAATTTTACTCCTGAATTACAAAAATACACTTTTCTGCTGGTTCCCAGAACTTAATTTCAGAACAGATAAATACCAGTCTGATACTGCAGTTAGAATGCTACTCTGTAACTGCACACATGAGAAAGTTACTAGATGTTTAAAGTATCACACACATACTTTAAAACTCTGCTTCCAAACCCGTCACAGTACACTTTATGTTTACTACAGGAAATGCAGGGGCTGGGGAAGAGAGGGAAACAACAACTCTGGGGCCTGATTGCCTTGATCACGATGGCTTCTTTGTGTCAGAGGAACATGAAAAGCAGGATCACTGAACAGCTTCCTTCATCAGGCTACTATGTAATTCCCCAACCTGATGGGAATGGCAACACTGAGGAGGTGGCCCAGAGTGCCTGTCTTCATGGCCCTAGAAGCCACTGGCAGTCACTATGAATTAGATTTACTCCCAGGCATCTGGACATCTTAGTATAAAAAGTGATGTTTCTGAACAAAACCAATAAAGTTTGGTTTTTTTTTTGTTTTTGGGGGGAGGGTGGAGGGGAGGGAAGGGGATGGGGACCCCAGAACAGTCGTTCTAAATAACACTTGCTATGAAATAACAGTAAGCACATATATGCTTTTTAAATGGTTGCAAGACAAAACTTTCTGACAGAGCCTGCTAAAGATATTAAGGCACTGATTTTGAAAAGCTGGTTGATGCAGAATCCCACCTTTGCAACAGGGGAACGTTTTCACTGATGAAAGAAAACACACTTACATGCTGAGTAGATTGATATAGTGGCAAGTATTGTTATTTTTTCAAGAGATCACTAGATTTTGGCATTTACATTTTATAAACCACTAAATTTTCACAGATTGGACTTATACTGTAAGGCTTCTGCCTGTGTTTAAAATTACCATTTTTATACATTTTGTGCATAACAGGTTTGCATACCTACTTGCGATTGCAGACTTTCAGATGATTTCCAACCATTCTTCTATATCCTTGAAGATTTCAACATCCTCGGCATAGTCTCAATATCTATAAAATCAATTGTTTTGACTGATTTCATAGTTTATTTTCACATGCTGCTGCTGCTTCAATAATTTTTTCTGCAAAAAACATTGCAGAGTTCCTTCTAAATTCACCGTTATTCTAGCTAACGTAAATACTATTTCCTCTAACAACTTAAAGAAGCAATTTATATGAAAATCATTTGTAAGTGACAGTAACATCACAGACTTTGTCATGGTGCTTCTGAAGATCTTCTTGCTAAACCTGTTTCCTGGCAAAATGCAAAACACACAGACCTGGAACCTGGGCAGGCCAGGCAACTACAGCTCAGCACACCGGAGGACAGAACAACCTCTATCCTAACCCCAGGCTCTGAGCTACACGAGTTCCACTGTGAAAGACCTCAGTCCTGTAAAACACACTGTGATCTGCCTGCTCAGAACACAGGTTTGTTATGAATAAAACCTTTGGTGTTCTGCTCTTTTCACCCAGTCTCCTTTGAATAAAAAGCCCTACTTCACACCTTATGTGAATTTACAGAGATAGATGAAAATAACTCATTTTTTATGCTTGTCTTCAATTGTGCCTTTCTCCCCAAGCTCTAACAATAGGATACAAAAGCTTGTGAATCCAAGAGAAAGAATTTAATGGCAGTTTCCCTTAAATGGAACCCATAGTCTTCCCTCAAAGGAGAAAAGAGCTATAGAACAAAAAATAGGGTAAAAATCACCAAACTTCATTTTCTCCCAGTATACTGTTTATGCAGTAACATGGCTCATACAGTCCACAACATGCAGCACTGAATGAATTTTTAGCCTGCTTCCTACCAGTATGAAGAGAATGATTTTGGTGGCCTACATCCAAAGACACAGCAGTGGATCACTGTTCATATTACTCAGTGATTGCATATAATTTGGCATCACTGAAACAATCGCAGCTCTGAAAAGGTTGAGCTCTGGGCTATTATGAAGGCTAAATTAACTCTCATCACTTGAGTGAATGATCCATTCATACCAAGGTCAAAATCACTAGTTGAGCAGCAAAGGCAAGATGGCACTATAGCTGACTGACCTGCAGTTGCATATGGATAAGACTTTATTATTCTCAGACAAGCTGAATATTACTGAAAACATTAAATTAATTACTTACTGTAGAAAAAGTTAAAACCTCCACAAAAAAATAAAATCCAGCCTTGTCCTTCCCCTGCTCACTTTGCTCCTTGGGTTCAGACAGAAGTACAAGTGCTTTAAGTGACTGAATTTGCTCAGGCAAGAATGAAAGTTCAGGAGGAAAACAAGGTGAGACTTTTCTTAGTTTCCTCTTGAAAACTCTTAAACTATCCTTTAGTAGATCAGGCACTTAAGTGCATTAGCAAGACAAGAGAACAGAGAAGAAATTTGGTTAGCAAGTGCTAAAGGGAAACAAGGGTCTCTCAGAGAATATAATTTTCTTTTTCTCAAGGAAAAGCAGTTGTCTTTTCTTTCCTTCTCTATCCCCAAATTGAGCAGATCAATTATGAAATTTCCATGTAATAGAATAGTCTGATACTGTTTTTTCTGAATGAAAATTAATAGCTATATTAAAAAACTTGTTTCAGAACAAAACTTTTTTTAAATAGTTGTCTGGAAAGACAATCTTTCAACTTTTCAGTTAATATTATTTTCCAACTTTTGAGTCAATATTAATCTCTGCATCCATCTGATCCTCTATGGCTCATATTCTCCAGGCAGCCCATATTTCAGACTGCACGTTGCTGTGTGACTGCATTACATCCCATTATTGGCAGCAGTGGCTGAACTACAGGAAGACAGCAGGGTTGGTCATGGGATACACAGCCCAGCAGAGACTCAAGTTCCACTGGGGAGGAGTGGGAAATAAAAAGAACTAGCTGCAGTTTCCAGTATAGGCCCAAGGGAATCAACAGCATCAACTGTGGAGCTACTTGGTTACTGGGACCTCTGCTTTATGCCACACTACAGTACTGACTCAGTCAAAAGCAGCTGCTATTTTTGGTTGAAAATATATGGTTTCATTAGCCTTTCTTAACAGGAAATTTACCCAAAGGATCCTTTTCCCACAGAAAAATGTTAATGTATTTTGGGTTTCTTTTACTTGTTTGTTTGGGCTTTTTTTGAGGAGAAAAATTTCACTAGTCATTTTTGAACTTCCAAACTTCCTGCTCTTCTCAGGAGCCTAGGCTCCATGTCAGGCAATTCTGTCCAAACCTCAGTACACACTTGTTCCGGCTCCTAAGCCTAGGTATGCTGGCTCCTAAGCCTATGGTTATGCTGGTTCCTCAAATTGGCTAAATTATTTCATTTCCAGTGTGTAAGGATACTTTTAATTAGAAACATAAGTCTTTACATTCTGAGATTTCCAGTTCAGCTTCAACAACAATCTTTCCATCATCTTTACATAAAATTACACTTCAGCGAGCCTCAAGGGGAGACAAAAAAGAATACAGACAATGACCATGCTTTGTACAATTAGCAAATGGTTTTGGGCTAACAGAATGGACAAAAAAGATACCCATTTTCCCTTGAGTTCTCCTCAATGCTGTGTAATTGGCTGTGACCTCAGGATCCACTGAGCTTCTCCCATTAGATGTAACAGATAACATGGTCTGAACAGGGAGTCTAGAGTCTGTAGAATTATTTGCTTCATATCTTTCAATTCAGCAGAACATCAGGCTAGGAAATACACTACTCAATAATCTGACTTGTCCTTCACAAAACACAGGGCACTGAAGTGTACACATAACCACTGTTTATACTGCCATGTTCTTATTTTCACCAAATTTTAGGTAACATTGTCAAATAACTTAAGTACTTTGCAATCTGTTGATAGATGTTGAAGAAACCTGCAGTTAGAATAGTTTTATTTGGCTAAAAACAGTGACTAAAGAACACAGCTATCTTGGATGAAAAGTTTCCCTGCTCTGAATGGTTACCCTCAGAAATGATTTTCAGTGAAACAACTGCAGAGGAAGTAGCATCATGGAGAAGAAGGGGGACCCCATCTTCCACAAGGATCATAGAATCCTTCTGGTAATAATTCTTTTTAGAACTATTTTTAGAACTACTATAGTAGACATGTTAGAAATATTAGTTGTCATTGAAGGAAATGAAACCAAAGCAGAACAAAATGAATGGAGCCAAACAGAGCCAAGTCATTCTTCTATTTTCTATACGGCAATCTTTCTATATAACTTTACTCTCCAAACAGGTGTTTGACATCATAGGAAAGATGCTGCAAAAATTAAAGTATTTCCATTGTTTTAAGGTCATTTTCATTGGTATTTCTAAAGCATCATAATCCTGAATTCTAAGCTGCAGAACAGCTCTGTGTACCAGAACAATTCCTGTATTGCTGAAATACAAGTTAAACCATTTGAGCACATACACACATGGGGTCACCCTTCGAAATGAGGAACAGTTGCTTCTGTTACGTGCACATCTGAAGCATGCACATAACAAAATGACTTGTTGATAAATGACTCACCAGTGAGAACATCTTTTCTCCAGATGGATTAATATTATTTTTATCACAATATTTTCCAACTCACTTATGCCAAATATTTTTGGTCTGTCAATTTCTAAGAAGTTCCTTGAACATTACATTGTCTTAATAAGATATTAAGGTTATAAAGAGGATTTGAAATTAACACACTGCACTGGTGACAACAGACCTGTAATTAGAAATTAAGTGTTTGTTTCCAAGAAGGGATAGACCAACATTAAGTGCTCTGGCCAGGATTTAGGAGACTTACTTTCACAAAAGCTCTGAAGGTGTCATTTAAAGAATCACAGAACTTTCAAGTTCTCAGCTGTAAAGTAGGGCTAGTAGCACTTTCCTGTCCACAAGAGTGAATATATTTCTTATATTTAGAAAGATTGGGAAATATCAAGATATACAGTAGGAAAGCTTTTCCCATGGAAACCAAAACCTATAAAAAAAGTTGGTGTAAAATTCAGTAGACAGTTTTTGTTCAAACAGTTGGTACTCAAAGACTTATGTTCAAACAAAAGCACATGATAGACTCCCATTCAGTTTTCTCCCCCAAGAGATCTCAGCCATTGTCTCATCAGCCTTTAGAAAGTGCTCCAGCTACTGAGACATTCTTCAGTTCCACTTTGATATTACCCATATTGTACAAATACTCAGTGACCTCATCCTTCTGCCCCAAACCAAAGTGAAATTTTCATCTATATAGATTGCTTAGCAACATTTGGAAAAGTGATCTATGGTATGTTTAAGTTCATAAAAGTCCTCAATACCTGCAGAAATTTTTAAGATAGGAAAGAATGAGAATTATTATCTTCTACACGTGTTTCCTCTTAGTAGTTAGCAGTTCCTTCACCTCCTGATCATTCATATCCCTAAAATATTGGGGGGGGGGGGGGGGGGGGGCATTTAATAATTTAGTTTTTAAAGTAGGGTATGAATAGACAGACACCTAACATATTCCCACAGCATACGTCACAGTTGCAACGGCCACATTACATGCAATATCACAACACAATTTAAAAAAATATTCTGAAAGCTTCAACCCACACAGAGTAACACTATACCTCATCAGAAGGCTTCAGGTGCCTGCCCATACAGAGTAACACCATATCACTTCAGAAGGTGGCAAGCATCTGCCCTCCTTGTTCTTTGCCCAACCTTTTATGCCCTTATTGTTCATGCATTGCACCTGGGTGCCCTCTGTTCCCTTTGGTGACTGGTCAGTGCACCTGGGCACTCCATGGCTCATTGCTGTCAATGCTGCTCACCTGATTTTCACAGCTGCAGCCTATTAGGGATGGGGCCACAGCCCCACTCCCAATCACCACAAACTGTGTACCTACATGTCCAGATGATATTTAATTCCTGTAAGCCACCCCTAGGATGTTAGTTTACATTCACCATTGTGTGCATCTCTTTTTACTGCCCTTTTCCCTACTGCTTTAGCTACACATACCTGTTTATCTCACAGCTCCTCTGTGCAGCTGTAAAATGAAAAAGTCCTCCATGTGTTATGCAACTGACAAACTTTGCCTTAGAAATAAGGGACAAACATTGCAGGAATGAAGTTATCCAAAATTCCCCAAATGTAGAACACAAAGGCTATTGTGCCCATAAATACTGGGTTCTGAAATACAAGAAGTTTTAATTTCTTAAACTTCAGCTCTTTTCAGATGCTTAATCCTTGATTGAACAGCACATATCCCATCTCCTAGTCCTTTGACAAGTCTTCATTTCTTACTCAGCAGACCTTTGTGAACGAAATTACAGAAGCAGCAAAGGAGCAAGCAGGTTAGTGACTGCATCTTAGAATCTGACTTCTGAATCTTATGTGAAAGCCAGCTGGGTAATTTGCTGGTTATGGAAGAAAAAATAAATTCAGAGGGATATTTTCAGAAGTACTTTGAGATTTGGGAGTTCAATCCTGTAATACTCGTTTCCCCAATTTTTTTAATCCTTTGAGTTCAAAAACCCTCTAATGAAGGGAATTTAACAAGCTACAGGCTCCTACATAATGCAGAGTACTCAGAACACGAGAGATTATTTCAAGTAGCGAAACACTGTTCATTAGGGAAATGATCACATTTGCAAATCTTCTGAGCTCCATCTCCATGTGCTCATCATTTATTTGTTTCCATGGGGTTTTCATCCAATCTTTAATACTTGTCTATAAAATTTAAAAAATAAACAAACAGCTCCTACTACATTCTAAGCAATGCCCATGGTTTCCAACTCATCAGCAGGTGAATATTTATGAATATGTATGGTATACAAATGCAATAATATGAGTTTCAACATTTAAAACCTACTGATGCTGAAAAGTAATCTAAGAGGATTTTTTATCCTTTGTGCTAGAATTCTGTTTGTTATAAGGAAGGGATCCTTAACTTTATGGATTGATTTTTTGCTTGTTTTCAAAGTAAAAACACATTTCTAAAGTATTAAAATTCCACAAATAGGAATCAGTTCACTTCTTATTCAGTATCTTTTTAGTAGCATTAATGGAGGAGAGGTGTGCAAGTAACAAAATTGAAAAAACTAAATTTCAAACCTGAGATAAGCAGGTATATCTCTCTTACAATAAAAAAAAAATGCATCGACTGAATTTGTCTCTAGATTCTCAAAGATAATTCGATTAAGGTAAATATTTGATACTCAAGGAAACTGAAAGAAAAGTATACATTATTTACCTGCTTTAGTATAAGCAAGGACTCCAAATAAAACTGGATCTTTTAATGGAATTAATAGGGGGAAAAAAATCCCAAAAGTTCTCTCTTGAACTTCTCCAGAAAATAATCACCTGGAATATGTGTTCAGTAAACAAGGTTGCATTACAACTACTCTAAGTAACTTAGTGTCTAGGTGCTCTACACCAGCGTGAAGTGACTTTATCCCTGAGAAATTACCCCACTATGCAAACAGCTCTAGGAGACACTCGAAGATGATGTATAACCACAATTATAAGTATCTTCCACGTGTAAATCAGTAGACTAGAATGTTAAAAAAAAGTCCATCTAAGATGCAGAAACATATGTTTTTGTTTTGGGACTAATGATTCATTGAATTTGAAATTTCTGATACCTTATGAGTATCAAAAATTCTCATTAACAAAAACCAGTTAGCTGCAACACTCCCATTTAGAGTGACAGCAATTCCATTGCAGCAGCAAAAGCTTTATGGTACAAGATACTAAAACCAATAGAATGTATTAGAAATAAACTCTACAAAATATTTGGGTTCTGTAAAATGAGTTCAAGCTTAAATGAACTTATATTTTAAAAAATGAACAATGTTTTGTTCTTGTAAAATATATATAAATAAAAAAATAAGGAAGATCTTTTGCTTCATAATGTTGTCAGGCACTCTGTTTCATCAGAGCAGGAGCTTTTCCTATTCTTCCACAACAATAACTTCATCTCTGAGGTAACTGTGCACTCATGGACATTAAAATAAATTTTGTCCTCTTTTGGAGACTGAATGGCTTGTGTACAGCTGCAATTACCTCTGAGGAAAAGCTGATGAAAAGAGAAATCTGTGATGACCATGAAAGGGACTCCTGTCATTCTGAACAAATGCAAGTAAAGCTGGATGCCAGATTAGTGACTTAATCATAAAATATAAGTCAATAGACAGGATTCTGTTATAATCCATCCAAGGCCAGGTTTTCATAGTTCTTATGTTACAAAATAGGACTGCTGCAAAGGTTATTCTTCTTGGGGATTATTAAACGGCCATTTTGAAACCTCCTTTCTTTAGGCTAAAGAAATATAGAAGAAAACGAAAGACAGTTGTATAATTTCCTGAAAGACACTATGACAAACTTATCCCCACCAGGAACCATCTTATCCATCTGAATCCATAATAATGTGCATTTAGGTTTGGAACTCCTCCAGCTTCAAATTGTTTTGCCGAATTTCATAAAAAGTAGTGAAAAAACCACTTTGTTTCCTCCTTGACGACCTCTGAAACACATTTCAGCTTTGGGCACTTTTTAAAGCCATGCACAACAATTCAGAATAGAAAAAAATGACAGACCCCATACTCCAGCAGTGCCAGTAAATACCATTGCAATAATGTTATCATTCACTGTCAGATACTGAAAAGGTACAAATTGAGGCAGACACTGTGGGTTCACATGGTACTGTGTGAGGCTTTTTCTTCTCACTACTCTTCATTGCTTATTCGTGCAGACAACACTAATGCATTTCCATCCAAAGGAGGGTTATGGTAATGAACTACTAGTGCTTTTTTATGCAAGTGAGTTAAACTAAGTCAGAAGTCTTAGACTTCAATTTGTAATATTGTTCTCTTCACAGACAAAATAATTTCATATATTTTCTTAGGCCAATTGAGAAGAGTTCATAGGTTGAGCAAAAACCCAAACAGGCATTATTTCAAAGTTCCTTCCTCAAATATTCATTCTGCATATGTGCTAAGCATGAGGCATACCCAGAGCCTGTTTTGTTTAAGAGATATCCCCATAACTCTGTGGTGTTTCCTTTATCCTGACCATTCAAGAATTGAGCCTTTCTGTAATCAAAATATAAACACACATGCATTAACGAGTATCACATCACTTCGTTTAACTAATAATAAATTCTATGCAAACAGAAAATAAACCTTAAATCCAGCTATTGGAATGGGACAAGAAGGGGTTCTACTCACATTTCATCACATCTTCAAATCTGGGTTTCATATACACAGAGAAACTTGATGTGAACCAATGACAAAGAATAATGCACACAATTGTGTCTTGATCTGGATGCAGTGGCACCCAGAGAACTTTGATGTGATCAGAGCTTCACTTGGATTTTGAAGTATAGTGTGACATGGAGCCAGTGGAACTTGACTGAGCTCTCTATCACTGACCCTTAGATTGAAATAAGAAAAAAATTCTTACGGACCAATAATTTTACCAGAAAGAACAGCCCAGCCTTATATGCAAAAGTGGTGTAAGACAATGATTAAATACACGATACCTGCCTGCAAAAGCAGTAACGCTTTCTGTACTGACCTTCGTCTCTTCCTGCTGTGTCTTCCCCTGAAATGCCTGTGGAGGTCAGTAATGCACAAAGCTAATAGGGGACTGCGAGTGCCAGGCCTCTGCAATGTACTGATGATCGCGTTTTTTTCTGCAAACAAAGGTCTGCTCTCTGTCAACACTTCACAGAAAATTGCTGGACCCGTCAATTAGGCCGCTATAAACAAATGTATAAGCATATATGTATTTAGACATATACCTGTACACACACTTCTAAAATCATGAAGCCTTCAAACTAACATAAAAGCAAGGCAAAGCAGGTAATCTCTCATCTGGACAGTTTGCTCTCTAGTCTAACAACAGAAGTGGCAGACAATTGAGAATATTTCAAATACAGTAAAGGATAAGAGGAGGACATGTTGAGAGAATTATAAACATTAAGAAATTTGTTTGAAACAATTCTGCTTTTGGGGATCCCAAGTGAGCTTTTCATTTGTTCATTTGTTTAATTAGAGATTAATAGCTGCATTCAGCCCTGTAGAAACGAACATCTAGGACCTACTTGAATCACACAAGATATTAGGGAAAAATTTGAGAAAGTTATTCCTGTTTTGAATAATTTTTTTTCATTCCTATCCACATACATAATTGCTATCTTCAGTATGCCACACTTAAGTATCCACTTTGCTCTTAACGGTGCAATGAATGAGACCATTGCTGAGCAAACCAGTCAAAAGAGCTTTTTCCAGGTAAATAAAGGAGCAAACCAATTTGAATATTTAGCACTGGAAGACAGATATAAGGCAGCAACACAAAAAGAGAATTATAGACATAATACAAATTAACATAATTTTATGCTGGTTTATTATAAATAAAATGCTAAACACCACCTTTGCTCTCTAAGTGTACACATATAATTTTGTCCTGAATTTGTCATTCAAAAGCACCCAGACCAGGCTACAAAAGTTATCTATGCACAAATTTGAACAAGCATCTCCCTTTCTCAGTTATTTTTGCTCAGGATTGGATCCTTAGGCACACAAATGCATGAATCTTTTGCATAAGCAAAGGGATAAAAGTAGGTTTACAGCAGATAGAGTCCATTATATGAATGTTAATAACTATAGTCAAAATCTGTACATTAATATTTAAGCTAATATTCAGCAGAAAATTCCTAGCTAAACTTTATGAAATCTGGAGACTCTTTCTGTGGAAAAAGTTGCAGCAGCATAGCCATATAGGCTTGACATACCCCAGCTCTTGGGAACTCTGGACCCAACTTAAGCTATTACAGTTCTTTTTTATCTAGACATATCACGATATAACACATTGACCTGGGTTCTGTTCTGCAAAGACAGGCCATGACCAATTCCCTTTGAATTCAGAGGAAACATCTGACAGCTAAGGAGTCAGGCTCCTGGATTACTAGCTACTGGCATTACTAGGTACTGGCATCCTAATGGCATTTATTTTTATTTTTCAGCATTGCTGTTTCCCATATGAAAATGTGAAGTCATTCAGAATAATTTGACACTTTCTCATAGCATTGCTTTTCAAGGCCAAATGGTAGTAAAGTCTTCTTCAAGCAGGATCTAGGATTATTTTTTGGAAATAAGAATGATGCTGCAAATCAAGATTCTTTTTATAAAGAGTTTCCTTCCATATGTGTTTCCATTACAGCTCTTGCTAGCCTAAGCAAGGTGAATATTACAATAAAACAACGTGTACAAGACAAGTTGATGATCTGAGACAGCCAGCCTTTCACTAATGACAAACTGCACCTGACCAATATGGTGGCTTTCTGTGAGGGAAGAAAAAATGATGTCATCTACCTAAAGCCCACAACACAGTCTCACAGAACACCCTTATCTCCAACTTGGAAGTGGACATGGAAGAAAAGGGTGGGCTACTCAGTGGATAAGGAATGGGCTGGATGGGCACAGAGGGTTATGGTCAGTGGTTCTGCAATCATGTGGAGGCTGGTGACAAGTGGTGTCCCTCAGGGATGTGTCTTGGGACTGGTGGTTTTCAACATCTTTACCAATGGCACAGGCAGTGAGATTGAGTGCAGCCTCAGCAAGTTAGCAGATTACACAAAACTGAAAGATTGTTCTGTACCAACCCCAACCCCCCTAAAACCCCAAAACAAGTAAACAAAAAATGGGACTGCACCATACACATCACCATCTCTCCCCTTATTTTTATCACTTTGGCAGTCACTGAGCACCATACACCCAAAAACCACTACATTGACAAGTCTAAGGAAGAGGAGAAAGCACAAATAAAGAAATTACTTCTAACTTGAGACCAAACTTCATAATCAGCCTGCAATCAGAATATATTTTAGAACCATTTCAGTGTTTCATTAACTGAATTTTCAAAGAATACAGGTGGATTCTTCATTTAGTTCTTGATCATGGAGGAGAAAAAATCCTCTGTCAAATAATTTATCAGCTGTTTTATTTGAAACTTGTTCATTTTCCTGAATGCAGAGATCATGAGAATGGACATTCAAAATACAATGTACTCAGACTAGTTTCACTTCCTCAAAAATGTATGTCTACTTGGGAAAGCTCTTTTTGTTACATTTTTTGTTGTCAGAATGTGGAATACTTGAGAATATACCTTGATAAATCATGTTGATGCAGTTGATATTTTGACTGAAATTCTGATTGGTACTCCAAGATATTGACAGTGACAGATACATCAAAACAGTTCATAAAATCATGGTTATTCTTAACTTATTGATATCCTGGAAAATACTTGAGTAAATAGCTTAAAGGGCACTCTTATTTTTAAAACATCTGTTTCTAAACCCATGCTGTTTCACCTGAAAGATACAACTTACTTATTGAATCAGGGTTCCTTAGAGGTTAAACAGGTAATCCATGGAAATTGTTGCCTAGCTTTTCCTTAGCTGCCATTCATTAAATATGTTCCATCTCATGAACTATGAGCCATTTCAGTTTTAAGCATTCTTATTTCCTTTAAATTTACCTAAAACTTTTAAAGGCTCAGTCAGTACTGCCCACATACATTTAAAAGCCCACATACATTTAAAACATTGCCAATGGAGAAGAAAAAAACATTTAAAATCTATATTTGATCTGACAACAGCATTATCATGTTTAAATTAGAAACAGATTAGACATAATTGAAGATAAAGAGGACACAAGCATGACTCCCATTTTGGTGGAGTGGGCTTTAAATGATCAGATTCATTCAGAATACATTACGCAGAAACATAGAATTGTTATCTTTCGACAGCCTTTTCTAAGAGTTTACAATTTCTCAGTTCAGTGAAGCTTGCCTCCAGCTTGTTATCAGAACAAAAAATGAAAAATCATTTGGTTCAGAGCACTGAACTGATCTCACCTCCGAAAGTACACATTTTCTTCTGATAACCAACACTTCTTTGGACTGTTGAGGTACCGCTTCATGCTTTACAGTGAAGTCAATCTTTTTAAGATTCTTCCACGTTTCAGGTAATTCCTAACAACATTACAAGTAGAGAGTGTTTGTCAGTTTGCAGAACCAACACCCCCCCCACAGACACAAACACACATACTTTCATTCTCCCCAACTTTTCCTGCTTTTTCCCTTTTTTTGAAAAATATTAGCTGAGTTTGTGCAATTCCTTCCCTGCTGTTGTTATGTAGTGACAAAGATGGACTCTCTACACAGAATAACTTGCTAAATGCAGTTTAGGGGAAAGATAAAAGATTATTCTTTACAATATCCTGCATTTTCTAGTTAGAAAATGTTTAGATATATTAAATTTTGAAATAAACCTCAGGAACACAAAAAATACCTCAGTGGTGCAACTCATGATAAAATATTTTGATAAATAGATTTTGACCCATCCATAAGAAAGGCACAAAAATACTCATAGTGACAACTGAATGTATTAGAAAGCCCCAAACATGTCAAGTCATTTTGCTTAACCAGCTTAGCAAGGGTGTGCTTGAACCCAGTCTGGTCCAAAAAAAAAAAAAAAAAAAAAAAAAAAAAAAGCCATATTCCTTACATTCCTGTTAGCCCAAAGGCTCATCTGCTCTGGGATATACCTGCTACTGACAAAAATGTCAGCCACAAGTCTAGTTGAATATGGACATGGACTCACTCGCAACAGTGTAATTAGACACAGTAATTAAAAGGCAAAATATACACAAAGATAAATGTTTTTTCCCCTTGATGTTGTTTTGAAAAAGTTACACGAGGCTTTTGCAAACATCTGTGTTTACTCTGAATCTCATTCAGCTTAATTCCACAATCCTGTGACACAGCTGAACCTCATTACCTCCTTGCAAGTTATATTGCTCAGAAAAGTTTCCTATCACTATTTGAAGAAAATGGCTAGAAGTTTAATAAACACTAGCAATCCTCTGACAATGTGTAAATAAGAGCACAATGAAATACCTGCCTATAAAATTGTACATTAAAATGGATATTTCCATGCATGTGAAGTTTGTTTTTCAGCTGCATTAAGAGGCATGACAGATTAGAAATGAATAGTAAAGAAATTATTGGGAAAGAGTCCCCGTTTTCACATGCAGTATACGTCTCCACATTTCCTGCAAGTGATGGTAGGGAAAAAATAACTACAGAAACACATTTAGTCACTTGGAAAAATCAGGCTGATAGCAAAACTCTGATTCATAATGATCCAGTGTTTTAAACACTTTAAAAAACCCCAAAGACTACAATGGTGCTATTTTTACTGCCTCAATTTTTGGTGTGTCAGAACTTCTCCAATTAAAGTTACATTAAAGAGCATGGTTCAAATTTTCAAGGGAACTGCCTCCAATTCACACATACCATCTCTGCAACATTTCTGTAGCTCTGTGTGCAAACAGGCACATGCTCATCGTGGAGCAGCAAGGGCTGCCTGCTCCCCAAGGGAAGGTGAGCCCCAAGCAGACAACACTCTCATTAAGCAAGGGCCCAGTCCCAGAGGGCCTTAAGCATAACAGCAGTGCCAGGCATTTGTAACTGCGTGCATCAAGAGCCCCAGACACAGTCAGCAGTGAAAGAGATCCTGGGTTTCACCAGCAAGTACAGCCAGGATGGTAAGAGACAGACATAAGGGCAAGCAAGAGCACGCAGCCACCGAGATCCACCAGGAGAGCACACCTGGAGCACAGGTCCAGAGCCAGGTCCAGGCACACTCAGGGGCAGGGCTGAAGGGAGGCTGCAAGACAGGAACACCCTGTACTTCAGAGAAAGTGAGACCACAGGGACGAGCTTCTGCAGAGTCCCGTGGGTGTGGGGAGGAGCCCCAGGAGGAGCACCCAGGACACTGATAGTTTGCACACCTGCAAAGTGATTAAGCTACTAATTAACTGGCTTACCTGCACAAAAGAAGGGATGCCCTAATCCTTCAAGGTTAAGATTACTCTGTAGATTTTTACAGTAAAGGGATTTAACCTGCCTAAGGTTAAGTACAGAAAAACCTTTTAATTTTGAGGTAGGGGTGAATGGAGACATTTTCAGTATTTGTTTGCCAAATCAAAATCATATGCTTCCTGTGAGTTTTTTAGCTCAGATCATCTGGAAAAAGAATTTTCATTTAACCAGAATTGTTCATGTTTCAAAAATTATTTTTGTCCCAGCAGGGCAGTAGACAGAACCAACCTTCCAACAGTTTTGTATAAAAATTGTACATATCAAAATGCAGCAGTGGATTTCCCCATGTGTCATGCATTCAACTGGAATGTGAGAGAGCACCAAGACCAAGGTTCTGCTGTAAATCGGACAGTGGATTAAGTCCACTATCTCTCACATGCTGTGCTGAACCCCCTGACCAAGAATCTTTGGCTATTTGAGCCATGTGGTCCCTCTGTATCCCTCAGCTCTGCTCTTAGCAGAGGTTGGAGAGGAGCAGATGTTACATTTTTGACTGCATTTCAGGATTAACTGAAATGCAAGGACAAACATAAAAATAAAAGTTAAAAGTTTCAGGTGGGCCTTCTAGATCCTCTTTGTGCAGTATGGAAATCCTATTCTGTGAAAGGCATACCACGTAAACTAATGCTCCTGTCTGGCCTTGAAATCTATTAATAAGGGAGATCCACAGTTAAATTCTGGCATCAAAAATGCCTTTAACACATGAGTATTTAGGTGAAAAACTGCCTTTCACCAACAAACAAGGTTTTGTTCTGAACATTTTAGTTGATTCCTAGGAGGACAATGCTGGCACAACATTGATAAACACTTATTAAATCTCTTGAATGAAACTTGAGAACACTACAAGAAATGTACAATGTTCCTACTTTGGACACATTAAGTCAAGAGGACATTTTCCTTAGAATTGGGAACAGACAGTGAACATCATTAAATTTTTTAAAATACATTCAATAAAAATGTCCAAGGTAAAGAGCTCTAAAAGAAATCCAAAACCCAATGTATTTAGGGTTATTTTTATACTTGCCCCTATACTAAGTGTGGACCAAAGTTTTAGAGCTGTAATGTTGAATCCTTACCTCCAGTTTTCCTTGGGATCTTCATCCCCAGTCTCTCAGCTGCTATCCACAAGGTCTCAAGAGGTCGGTTTTAAGACTGAAAATGTAATCTATGGATTCCTGGTCCTGCATAAACATTGGATCACTCATGGAGTAGCTAAGCATTGAAACAGACTCCTCAGGGAAGTAGCAGAGTCATCTTCCCTGCAAATGTTCAAAAAACAAGTAGACATGGCCCTTCATCACAAGGTTTAAAGGGCATGGAGGTATTGGGTCAAGGTTGGAGTTAATGATCTTGGAGGGTTTTCCCAGCCTTTATGATTCTATGGGTGTCTCATTATTTCACCCACAGCTGTGTACTCTCCTCCTCACACTTTCTTAGTCAACCTTTCTCTGGTTTCATGAGTGAGCCTCTCCATTCAGGAACATGTAATGTAAGAAAATGTTGAGGTAATTAGCACAGAACAACTGAAAACGTAAAGCAAAGCAAACACATAAAAAATATTAATGAACAAGTAAATTCAATCAAATAAAACTCAGAAGCATAGTGTTAAGGCTTAATTGGTGGGCTCCCTTTCCCCCCTCTTTTTAAGCAAGAGAGAAATGCACTTCACATGACTGACAAGTCATTCTTGAGAAATATTATGGAGTCATTTACTCTTGACCATCTCTTCCTTTTCTGCATCTATTTCATGTGGTTCAAGTAATAACCCTATTGAGGTTCTCAGTGCTGCAGAATCAGGGGCCAGGACTTAATGTCTGACAGCAAGAAATAGTTTGGATGGGCATTTGAGGGGATGGGTATAGCGCTGTGATCCACATCCATCTTTTAAAAATGTTCAGGATTGCTACTAATTACAAAGAGTTCCTCTCCCAAAGAATGGATTGAAAGTCTGCAAAATATCTCTGTTGTTGCATGGCTTAAAGGGATGGAAGGCATTTAAAGACATCATTCAATCCATCCTTCTCAATATAAATACACACATATACATGTATATATACACACACATGTAAAGAGGAGGATTCCATATATGTGCATATATACATGTATACTTGTCCTTACGGATGTATAGATAAAAAATATATATTAAACAGAAACTAGAGAAGCTTGACTAAACCTGAGCTGTTTTCCTTAAAATTTGAGATCCCCTTTTAAATTAAATTCACCAATTGAATTTTAGAAAGCTTATGGTCAACTTGATCTGAAACAACTATTAAAAATTCTTCTGATTTGAATATTCATTAACTTATGTATTATGTATTGGTCCTAAAAAAAAATAATAAAAGAAACATGATGAACAAGAGATTTTAGACAAGACAACAGAATAGTAGAATTATTTATGTTTCATTAATAGGCATAGGAAATGAAAGCAAAGGAACCTCTGCAAGAATGGAAATACCTCTTCTTTAGAATGCAGTAAGTCTCATAAACATTTTGGACCTCAGAATTTTAATAAAATTCAAACTTCCCTTTACTAAGAAATTTTCCACTGAGCAGAAAGTGCTCCACACATACAATTTTATCATCAATCCATTGAGTACCACTCTTTGTTAAAGTGTTGTTCCAGAACACAGACAGTGGCTAAGTCCCCCTTCCTCTTAGCTACTTGACTTATTTCTTCCAGGGTATCCATCTGATCTCCATAATGCTAAACGAACATCCAAAAGTGGAAAAGCAGAAGAGACAAATTCAAGAAAGAAAAGACATCCTTAAAGCTAAGTCACATGCCAATACCCAAGATACTGCACTGATGGCAATGACAATTATAACTTCTTAGTTAACAGCAGGTTTCCTGTCTGCTCCCTGAAACAACTTAATAAGAAATGATGGCTTGGATACATATTTCTCAAGTATTATAATTTCTGTTTCATGCATCACACTAACATCAAAAATTCAAAGTACCTACAGTCATCAGCTAGAGAAAACAGAGCACTTGTTATTACTCACATCCTCCAACAAGTTGATTTAACTTACAGCACTTGCTAGTGAGATGGACTGTGATTTTGATCCTTATGGCCATCAGTGCCACTTTCCAGTAGAGCTCCAAAAAATTCAATATTGTGTTCAACTTTTTCCTTTTCTTCCTTTTCACTATTGTACAGTGTAACCAATTTATATTTAATCTATTCTTGCCTGTGTAAACTGTGATATTTTGATATATTTATGTATTGGTATTTGTTTCCATCACATATGAAAAAACTGTAAAAGGAAGAAATTGCACAAAGACTTTGCATGTCCTGCTAGTCTGGCAAAAATACTCTTGCACAAAAACTTGCATTTACATTAAATTTCTGGCAAAATTGTTTCACTGTACTTCACTAAACACTTTTGTCAGCTATCTGTGGACATAACCTCACAGCTTTAGAGAAGGAAATTACTGCAGATACATAGCTCAGCTATACTTGCAGATCTGGGAGCAGAAACAGCATCAGGTGTCCTGATGAGATGTAGTAACCAAGAAAGCAAACATTCAACCTATACTCACAAAGAAACCATCAGTTCTCCAGAAGTGCCCAGCCTGGAATATGTAGAAGTCATTTGACATCAAATGCTCAGTAAAACAGGCATTGTAAAGCCAAAGACTGCCTGGGCACAATGCAGAAGTGAAAGTAGAAGGTAAATTCCTGAACCAGCTTTTAAGAGAGTCCATCCAGCTGCAGATTTCCGTGTTTCGATTTCAGGTTTCAGAAAGGCATTCTCAATTGGGCAAGTAAACCAAAAGAAGTCAGCCAATATAATTTTAAAAATATATGTTGGTGTCTGATGGAAACGACTAGATACATTCATAAAACAAGAGAAGCAGAGGTTATGGAGAGTAGAATATGACAGCTCACTGGAAACAGATGGGAAAAAGTCCTCACAGCCTCTCTTGAGATATTAGCCTTCTTGGCATAAGCCGTTGGATAGGGGTGAGTCAGCTGGCAAAACAACTACATTCTAATGTAGCCTAGAGGAAAGGTCAATTGTGACACTTAAAAAACAAACAAACAAACAAAAAAACTCCATAAAAGTAGCAAAAGTAGGAATAACTGAAAAAGGTTTTTTCCAAAGTATTTGACAATCTGTCTACAGTTGATGCAGTATCATAGCTGTTTTTGATTAGTCCCCCCATAATATCATAGAAATTGCCATTGACATTTAGCCCAAAGAAAGTTTAAAAGTGCTACTAAGAAAAAGCTGCACTTCAGATAAAGGAATGGATTTAAATGTTGCCTCAGTGTTTTCATTCGGATACTGAAGAAGACACTTGATAGCTTTGAACAGCCCATCTACAATCATGTGTTCTATGTATTCAGTGTAGAATTTCCATTCATCAGAAAGAGGATCTGTCTGAAGTAAATACTGATTGTCCTGGAAAGAGTAATTTAGAGAATCAGTAACAGGGGTTTAGAATTGCTCTTCCCAGTGTGTATTTCTTATTCCAGCTAACTGAGTCCAGGAATAAAGAAACTCTCACTTTGATGAAGAAAAGCATTCCCACTATTTACAACATAATTACCTTTTCATTGTAACTTTTACAAGTACATCTGGAACTCGTTACAGAAAACCATTTCCCTTTGGAGTTAGATTTGCATCAGCAAAGTGCAAATGTTTGAAAACATTTCTAGCTTTTACTTAGTCCTGGCTTTTCTATAAGTATTTACACCTATTTAGTGACAATAGCTACTCCCAGAACAAAATATGGATATACTGGATCTACTATCATGTAGACTATCTGGAAAATCTTTTCTACTGTTCCTTGAATTGTACTTCATAGGGTTTGTTTTTTTTTTTTTTAATCAATGGATTTTAAAAAAGAAGAATGGATTTCTGCCATTTTTTTCTTGACAAAAAAAGTGTTTGACTCACTCCATACAACATCCAGTTTCATGTTGTGCTTGAATATTCTGATTCTGTTGTTCGCAGTTAAAGCAAGTTCTCTCTGCCTGTTCATAATGGTCACAAAGACCTGCATTCTGCCAAGTCAGAGACAGACATCAGTTGTTTGTCAAAACTCTCCAAATAATGTAGTCTACTTGCTTTGCAGCAGTCTCCCACAGCCCCTGGCACAGATTTTAAATGCAGTTAAATTTGCAGTATAAGAAGAGTAAGGAAAACTCTTATTCTATTTAAGGTTATCAGAACTATCTTTAAATAGATTCCTTCCTTCTTTATTCAGTCTGTTCTGTACCAAATCTGAATTTACGGGTTATGCTGCAATAAAACATTAATCTTATGGTTTGGGAAGAGTCTGACAAACAAATGTGCTCAGTCTTCCAGTCCTAAATACATCTAATTCCAGGTTTTCAGTGGATTCAACATTCTTATTATAATATATCAGTTGAATCTGCATCCTATTTACACATTAGTGAACAACCTGGCTTTTAATGTAAACAAAAAGTTCCAGGATAGCCTATAAAACTGAATATTTCTCACTCTCCCTAAGATGGATGACTGGACAAAACCAGGACAAACATCTCTTACTGTAGCTCCTCTTTTGTCTTTCTCTCACAGTTTCTGTGTGAAATACTCAGATTTTAGTCCACTGCCAATGCAGCCAAACTGGTAGAAATCTGGAAGTGGACTTCACCCTCTTTTGAAACTGGATGACATCAGTCTGTTCACTATAACCCTTTTGTGCCCAAACTGTGAGCCAGTTGCTCCCCCATTGCAATGGCAGGTATATCCAGCTGTGTGCTGGACACTTTGTCCTGAAGGATCCTGTGAGAGAGTATCAAGAGCTTTACTGAAATCCAAGATTACATCAGCTGGCTTCCCTAGGTCATCCAGGTGGGTTACTTTGTCATAAAAGGAAATCAGGTTTGATAAGCAAGGCTTTCCTCTCATGAAGCTGTGCTGGCTGTGACCAGTGACTGCACTGTCTTTCAGTGTTTTTCAACACCTCCAAGAATAATCTTCTCCCTAATTTTACCAGTCACTGAAGTGACACCAACAGGCCTGTAGTTTCCAGAGTCCTATCTCTTGCCCTTCTTGAAAACTGGGACAATTCTTGCCAGCTTCCAATCAGCTGTGACCTCTCCAGACTCCCAAGATTGCTCAAAAATCATTGAGAGGGGTTTTGCAATAACATCAGCTAGCTCCTTGAGGATTCTTAGATGAATCACATCAAGCCCCGTAGATTTGTAAGGATCCAGCTGGAGCATCATATTCCACACAATTTCAGGGTTCACTCTGAGTTAGTTGATTATTCTCACAGTCATGGTCCTCCAGCTCAGGACACTGAGACATCCCCCTTAGCCCATCATCTGTGTTGAAGACAGAGACAAAGAATGCATTAAACATCTCTGCCTCATCCATGTCCCTGTTTGTGAGGTGACCATCCTCATCCTGTAATGGGCTGATGTTATTCCCACACTGTATTTTGCCATTAATATATTTGAAAAAACTCTTTTTTATTGTCCCCCGCAGTTCTGGCCAGCTTTAATTCTAATTGAGCTTTGGTCAAGGAATTTTGAGCAATACCTACAGATTAACTGATGTGCTGAAAATGTGTTCCATGCCTGAAAAGCCTCTTGTAACTCATAAGAGCATTTTTAAACTGCTTCCAGTCACTGGTGTGTTTTCATAAGGTGTATTACATCCATTCCTTAACTTAAACAAACAAAAATACTTACAGTAAGAGATTTCCATTTCATGATCATATAAACTACACATAAAATGCCAAATCCACTCTTAGTGACTAAAGAAATAGCAGCTTCAGATCCAAAATCTGTCTCTGAGCAAAAACCCAAGGGCTTCCTGAAAAAAGTTACATTGGGTGACAGAGGAGTTTCAGGTGCTGCATAGAGATGCTTTTCTTCCCACTTTTGTGAAACAGCCAAGGAAGAACAGGGCTTATGCTGGCTGCAGGCAAGTCTAGTTACTGTTCAGGAATCCCAGTGGCTTTTCTGACAGTACAAGGGGGTTCCTTTGGCAAAACTTCATCAGTAAACATGGGTGATACTAAAACAGGTATAAACTGCTATAAACAGGACTATAAACACAAATGAAGAGACTGTTATATAATAATGAAGTTCATGAAGATGAGAGACCAGTGACAAACCTCAGTGTGGTTTGTCACCATGCAGATCTGGACACTTACCTTAAGAGCATTGTGAAATCTAATTTCTGCTGCAGCTATGAAGATAGCCATATGCCCTTTCTTTATATTTTTCTTAAAGAGAAAAAGTTCCTTCAAACTTCATTTCAGAAATTTTCCTCCTCTTCCACATGATCCCTGCAGAAATTAGAGAAATTAGGAGGAAAAAATTCAGTGAGGAGTATACTTACAAGTATGATTCAATGTTCATTGAACGGATTATAAAAATCAAAAAGCATCCTATGAGAACTCTATGAGTACATTTCCATTTTCTTCATGCACGTCAAAATATACCTTCAATTGCTTATATAAAGATGTGCAGATCTGAGCTTTTAGAGACAGGAAATAGAACCAAAATGTCACAGGCTACGTCAGCTTTCTTGTACATCTATGCAATCTCTGCTGTAATTATTTTCTATTGGGATTCTAAAGAACTGGATAAAGCCTGTCAACTTTTTGTCTAAAGTTTAAGTGTTTTGCTTTCACTGAATTTCATCAGAAGGTAATTTTGTTGCGAAGGGAAAAAAAAAATCCAAGCATCTGCATGTTCATTTTAAAGTGGAAGTTTACTATAATTTGAATTTCAATGAAATAAGATGAGAAAGTGTTCAGATTTCAAGTATTTTTAAATTTATCATGAACATTTCAGAGCCTCCAGAACTTGTGTTTTGGTTCACAAGAGCATCTGCTTTTTAAAAGTCTCCCAGTTTCCTGCTACTATTGCTGCACTGTCAAGTTCCTTTTTATAGTATCTCCTTTTTTAAATCCTAATTCAGGGACAAGTCACCTTCCATACTCATGAGTGTCTAATTTCTACACAAGGAATAGATATCATTACAAGCTTGATCAGTAAAGAGAGAATTAAAAAATTTCCATGGCCTACATTTTGGCTGGAAGGATTGGCAAAATAGAACAAATTCTCTGAATGGTACAGTAAATCTCAGAATGAACTAAATCACTAAATTCCCATGAAATCTGCTTGCAATCAGGCTAAAAATATTGTGGAAAAACTGCTTGTGCCATGGTTTCTTCAATAATTCTAATTTGGTTTTGTTTGAAAGCCAGAAGTGCCTAACCTGAAAGTGTATGGAATGTTCCAAGAGCCACGGCAGCATTTTGAGATCAGCAAAAACCAGCTGCAGGTTTATTTTGATTTCAGTTCAGCTTTCTCCTAAGTCATCTGACTAATTTCAGTATGTGTGGAAATATGTTTCCTTACTTTATGATTACTTTAGAAACAGTTATTACTTTAAAAACAGAGAACATACAAAATTTAATCTCTTATATCCTGGCAATTGCAGGGTTAAAAATGAAGACACTACTCCAAGCATCTTAATATTTCTTTGAAGGAGAAAAGATTTTTAATTTCTATCACTGAAATTTAAAAATGAACCAAAAAATAAAGCTCTCTTGTTATCATGTAACAGGTATATAAATATATACTTGTAAAATAGTAAGATTACTAAAAACATTGCATAGCAGAAGGAAAAAAGAGGCTCTTGGAACTAAGCTCCTCTGAAAATACAGCATGTGTCCAATGGGAAGAGAGAAATTAGTAAGTATAATCCAGAAAACAGGCAAAGAAAATTACTGTGTTCCTTAGACTGCATATGAAACAATTGAAAATTCCTAGCTAATTACATAAAACTTATTTCAAACCCCAGTTGAAATATAACATATCTCTTTAGAGAAATAAATATATTAAACTATACTAATTAAGGTATATTTGATTAATTAATTTAATAAATAATAAAATGTAAGCAAATTAAGAATTCTAAAAATAATAATTTAATTAAGAAGAAGTTGGAGATTTTTCCTACTTACTATCTTTGATTCTCAAACGTCTCTGTTGTAGCAGGTAATTTCCTCATCAAACATTGACAGAAAAGCAGAAAAATTGGGATAAAAGCTAGAGCAGGTGGCAAGCCTTTCCAGTAAATTTGCAGAAAATTCACTGAACAATAAATAAAGAAATGCAATTTTATTCTAAAACATTTTACTCTAAAACCTGCATTTTCCCCAGATTTTATTCTGCAAAAAGAACAGAATAAACTGCTATTTAATTATAGGGGGTTTTGGTGGTTTTTTGTTTGTTTGTTTGTTTATGGGGTTTTTTGTTTTGGGGTTATTTTTGGGTTTGGGTTTTTTTGTTGTTTTAGTTTGGGGTTTGTTTGTTTGTTTGTTTGATTGTGAGGCTTTTTTTTTTGGTAGCAGTGGTTTGGTTTGGGGGTCTTTTTGCTTGGGAAGTAAATTAGGAATGGTATTAGGAAATACACATAGAATCCTGGTTTACAGTTCTGTTTTCTGCCTCTTTAAATGCAAGACTAACATTTTGTGTGAATAGTAGTAGTAAGAGTAACATTTTGTGTAAATAGTAATAGTTGAGGAAGATATTAAGAACTGAATTATGGAAATTAATTTAATAAAGCTATGAAAAATTTAATATAGAAAAGAAAATAATAGAAAAATCTAGGTACCTTTAGAATTAATAGAAACCATAATCACAAAAGAAATATAACTTTATATAAATATATAGATAGATAAGAAAATAATATCTGTCTTATTTCAGTAAATAATTATTAGAATAAACTTTATCTTTGCTCAGTTTGTAAGAGTGGTTCTGGGAGGCAGTTAAGAATGGTGACTGAAACAGCTGCTGAAAGACCCATACCTTGTGCTACTGGAAATCAGACCAGACAACATGCCCAGAAAATACCTCTTAAGAAGGCGTGAAATATTTGCATTATCTATTTCCAAAAAACACAGGACACTGGAATAGCAATCATTAAATGTGAAGAAATACTCTGACGTAGCATTGTGAGACAGCACTGCAGCCTTGCAAGTAGCACTTGATGCCAGAAATTGATGCCAGCACTTGATGCCAGGAATTGATGCTCCTTAGACATTACCTACCCTCTGCAGCTCTTAAGCTTCCACAATAGCCCAAGAAGCCAGTGGTACAAAGCTCTAAGGAAACCATTCTGGCAGAATACATAAAAACAGCTGTCCTGAAGCACTGGACACACATCTGTCATAGTTTCTCCACATACTGAGATGAGAAATATTTTTTTTTTCTCTGATCTGGTTGTACTTTCAGTTAACATCACTTAGGGAAAAAACCCCTTGCTATACGAGGCATTTCCGGAACTATTGCAAACTGCCTGTTGAATGTGAGACAGTCTGGTTTTTCCATGTCCAGAATAAGTCTTCTTTTTATCACAGAACCATAGAATGGCCTGGGTTGAAAGGGATCTCACTGATCATCTTGTTCCAATCCTTGCCATGGGCAGGGATACCCTATGTAAATGTAGTCATAATTATTTCCATGATACTGTGGGAAATGGCAGTGAAGCTACCACTTCTGCAGATGTCAAGTCTGCAAAAGGCAAATAGCAGATGCCTAGCAGACAAATTCAAGAAATATAACTAAAAAATTTATAGTGTGATTTTATATCATTTTTCCCAATAACATGTTTGCTGCATTTGAATATGTATTACCAGCAGCAGGCTCTGTTTATGGCAGTTTGTGGTTAAATACCCCATAAAAGCTAACTCACTTGTTCTATTTTGAACTCACTACACTCATGCTGACAGCCCAAATTACAGTATTTTATTATACTGCATCTTTACTGTGTACTTTATTTATCTCTGTTGTACTTTCTAGTATTTGGCATCTCTTCAAAACCTTTACCTGTGTTCTCCTGCTGTTCTTGGGGGGTTTTGTAGCCTCTTTTGCTTTGTACTCAGAGCACTATCTTACTTTCACACACTACAAAGTTTGCTAGTTTGGAAAGCTTATGCAATCTCTCAATGACACCAAATCCCATTTGTTCATCTGATTTGCTACGCAGCTGCAAAGACGGCCTGTGTATTAAATCACCAATTGTGACCACCTGTAAAACACTGCTTGTAAATATGCTCTTCCAGGCATAAAGCCAGCTTAATGTAGCAGTTAATTTTTTTAATGAAATGTCATAAGAAACATGTATGTTACCTATAAGCAATTCACAATTCAACTGCTTTGTGTACAGGCCATTTAGTGTTTGTTAAAATTTGTGGCTTGATTTTTTATCTCTTCATAGGTTCTGCTGACAGAGCACCCATAAAAATTGGAACTTTTCATGGGTCATCTAAGTTTAACCCCTGCTGCAACAGCACATTGACTTCATTTTTTCTCAATTTCTTTGAAAGAAGATGATTTTCTTAGATCTAAGAAGTTCTAAGAATGCCTTCATTTGGCAATACAATCCACTGTGTAGCTCTACAGAGTAAGTACTTTGCCTTAGATTAACTTTGGTTTTCCTCTAGTCTGCAATTCTGGCCCAGTCTCAACATAAACATAAAATAACATCCTTCTATTCAACATTTGCATGGGTACAAGCAGTCAGTAAGCTTTGCTTAGTGACATTTAACTTTATCATTTTTCCATATCCATTGCAAAACTTTGCCTCTTCCTAATGTTTCAAAAATTGGTTTTATGAACAACTTTTTATGTATTTTCTTGTCTCTGTGGAAGACCATTTCTAAATTGTAGCTTTTGAGGAGAGAGCTTTTCTCCGTTTTTATTTGGGTGAGATTTTATAAGGGTCTTAAGCACCTGCATCTTGTAGAACTAAAAGGAAAATAGGTAGTAATGGCCCTCCCTTTCTTTTGAAACTTTCTAACAGGTTTGAAATCTTAATGAATTAGAGAATCTACAACATAAGGATCAGAGTAAGTCCCATGTTTCACTGTAATATTTTTTAGGGAACTAGTGAGTTATTTTGGTGAACATAACTGCTAGACAAAAAACCATGCTGTGATGAGTTAGTTTCTCCCTGCACTAATTATTTTGATCAGCATCACCCTCTTCAACAGATAGAGTACATGCTTCCCATGTTTCTTAGGCAGCCACCAACTGTCTGCTTTCTTCTTCAACCACTGTACAGTCTGTTTTTCTCCCATATTATCCTTTTTCCTGCACAGTTCTCCCTTTCTTCCACGTAAACATACCATTACATGTGATATGTTTGGAAGATTATAGAAACCCCATTCTCCTTACTCTTGATTTTATGATAGTTCTATTTTTGTTTGTTGTACTTGTTGGGATGCATCTGTACAGTGCTGAAAGTAAACCTCATGTATCTCGGCAGTAAGCTGTTCCTCACAGCAATTCTGCCTGATGGCTTTCTTTCCATTTTCCCTCAGCTTCTCAAGAAATTCTATTTTCTGAAACCTTACAAAATCTCCTTTACAGTCTTACATAACTCAATGTATTCAACAATCTCTTTTTTATCCATCTTCTCTTTTCCATCATGTTTTATATTTTGTTAGATATTTGGCTCATTTACTCATATATCATCTACTCTGATACTTTATATTTTCCACCACTACTTTGATTGCTATTATCTGAGAAATTTACAGAGTTTACATGCCATCATGGCACACAACTCCCACTGGTTTAGTAACTCCCATTGACTTTAATGTGAGTTTTGTGGCTAACTCCCTGGCAACTCAGAAAATACAGGGTCTAGTAGATATAATCTGAGTTTAGAATCACTTATTTAGGAGAATAAGCTTTTAAAGCTTTTTCTGGTCTTGTGCTCTTGCATTATTACAACTTTTAATAGCTGAGGGACCAAAGAAGACATTTTCCCATAAATTAGAGTATTTGAGGTCTACATGTCAAGATTCAGAACAAATCAGGAAAGATTAGTCATTTCCCCCTGAGTCACAGTCAAATTTTGCCCTTGCTTTTATCATTACAGTCTATGGTGGTCTTCTCTCGCCTATTGCAGATGAAAATGCAACTTGAATAATGAATGAGTCTATGATCAAAAATATGCAAATCTTGTTCTTCATTTCAGTATTTGGACATACCAACTTCAATTTCCTAAATCCTCTCTACTAACTCAAGTTATTAATGATGCTAAGACAATTATCTAAATCTACCAGACTGCCTATTGTTCATTCAGCAGAACCCCCTATTTTGCAAGAATGTCAAACTGTTTCTGTAATATTTCATATATAATTTCCTTTTGCTTTCACAGTCTTTCTCTGTCTTAAGTAGTAGCCAGTGTGTCTACAGCTACAAGACAAGGAAGCTTTGTCTGAAAAGTAACATATTCTTAAAGACCATCTGATATGACCAAGAAAAACAGGTGAGCTTCTAGATTCACAACCCCTTCATCTATATCTTAATCTTGTGTTCTTTTCAACAGGACAAAAATCTGCCGTTACTCTTTGGTCATCTAAAAAGTACATCCCTTTTTTCCTCTCTCTTCATGTAACTTTAAAGGCAGGTTCTCCAGACCTGGGTATTTGTCTACTCATTTTTCATTCCTGACATCAAGCCAATTCTCACATAGCTACAATCTCTAGTACAATTGATGGCAGCAGGTTTTCACTGTTTGTTATATTTGCTTTTAAAGTAAATCCAGCAGTTTAAAAAACATAAACCTGAAGATTAGAAATACTTACTGTAAATCAGAACATTAAGTCTTTATTTAACGCCAAACTGTGATTATCCTTTATGTAATTTCAAGGGAAAAAAATAATGGAAATATTTTATATCATACATATATATAAATATATCTATACCTATATAGGCAACCAACTGCTGCTGTAGTCTGGAACACTTCCAGTAATCAAGGAGCTGGCAAAGTCCTGAGCCACCTTCTCAGACTGGTAAGGAAGCTGGTTTTTCAGAGAGGGAGTTCCTGCAGTTTCACTTACTGTGAGCAAACACCAGGACTGCATTCACTGTCTGCTGTTGCCTCTTTGTGAAATAAGCTGTGATTGGAGTCATGGTCACTGGACATCCCTGCATACAAAGTAATTGCAGCCACAATGACTAGTATGATCTGCATCTATATGGTATTCAAGCTATTGCAAGCTTTTTCTCTTTTTCTTTTCCCACCTTTTTTTTTTTTTTTTTTTTTTTTTTTTTTTTTTTTTTTTACCGGGGAGACATTATTCCATGTGCGATAAATATAAATGTGGATAGTGTTTATCCAGCAATAAAAGTCTTGGACATGGAAAAAATAACATTTGCCAAAATTCTTCACTTCCCAAGATTTGCTTTTTAATTACAAGAAGGCTAAAAGCTGCAAATGAACTAGATTTAAATAAATCTTTAAAAAAAAGCTGTGAAGTACAAAATTTTAAAAGGGGAGGAAAAGGAAAAGAAATAAAGAAAAAAAAACCAAAAACAAAAACAAACAAAAAAAAATCCAAAAACCAAAACCCCCAAACCTGTGGCTGTGGAAAACAGGCTAGCTGCATCATGATTTATTTTCAACCTGCCACCCATTCACACTGTATCAAATTTTACCTCTGAGTCCTGAAAATTGCCCAAGGCAGATAAGTTTTCATTGGAGGTTTGCCTGAAGCCTTTTTCAGGATCAAGGTCTGCCTCATCAGGTGTCCTACCAACATGAATTACTCTAGTTCAAAGTATAATTCTAATACAAATTAATCACAGCACGTACTCAAATATTTATCAAAATGTTTCTCAACCTAGTAATTTCACACTATAGAATTTTGAGATATGAAACAGATTAAATATTTTACCCTAGAAGCAGCTTCTACTCCTTTTGACTCTTGAAATGCAGGATTTAATATTGTTACTAAGTGGTGACCATTCATCTGCCAAGTGAATCTCACATGATGAGAGAGCTTTCTGCATTACAAATGTATGGAAAGTTCTATCCCAGAATTCAATTACAAATATCAATACTTGCTATTCAGAGCAACAGCTCCAAAATAAAGCTCTTTAATTTCAGATTATAATTGAAAATGTAACCAAATTACTGTATATTTTATTGCTTTTGACACCACTGACAAATACAGGAACTAATCCTGTACCTGCTACTCACATTATCACTAATGCAAATAATCCCATTCAAATTAAGAATGTATAAACAAAAATTATTCATGTAAGTAAAAATTACAAGATAGGGTGAATAAATCCCCTGAAATTGAATGATACAATCCATTTATTTAGTTTCTTTCTCTAAGGTATGTGGTTTCACATGCCCACTTGAAACTAAAAGTACAACTAAGACTACAAAAGCTTAAATATCAGATACTACACAAGGTGCAGTCAGCAGAGCTGATACAGCTGTTAATCTTATGAACAAAGCAGCTCCCAGGATCTCTCTGCATTCCTCAGTACATGTTCTCCCACTGAACTCATAGTCAGTGCTCATAGTCTAGGAGGCTGCAAGCAGAGGGCTCAGCCTTATGAGCTACTACATAAGCAGGCATAGCCTACTGCCATGACAGTATCATTAGAGGAAGTGAGACAGAAACAAACACTGACAGGATTATATTTACAATTATTTTCTGTATTTTCCTGCCTCAGTTTTAGATCCTCAGCCAATCACTACTCAGCCGCAGCACAGATGACTTACCAAGAAATGGCATTATAACTAAAATAATAACATCAAAGGAGCATTTGAGTAAGAAAAAGTTTTTAAAGTTAACACCATTCTCATTAAAAAGGGCTGAATAAAATTGCTGTAGATAAAATCAGTTTGATTTAGACTACAGTTGTTCAAGCTACCTGGTACCTTCAAATATTAAAATCTTCTCACACACAAGTCCACAACCAGTACCAGACTATTCTAATCATACTTCTGCCACATCGCTGAGCTGATGGAGACAGGAATACACTTCTCAGTGAATTTTTCACTGTTTCCAGCACCTTAAGCATCGGTCTTGCTTCAATCTGCCTCTGTTGCAGCTGGACTTCTTGCCAGATGTTATTAGCAGTCCAGTACATGAAATTGCCAGTCCTTCAAATAGCAAGGTAAAGGCAATTGCTTTGTAAGGTTAGAAGCAAAGTTTTGTGGAGGGACATCCTATTTTTCTACAATTTTTTTAAAAAATAAGCAAGCCATATCTAGATTGAGCATGTGTCTTCTGTGCAAGAGTAATAACCACATTTCACCAAAAATTGAATAAGTCTATTGTGTAAATGAAGGACTCCCTAAGCACACATTACCAAGAGAGACCATAGCAATCTATCATTGCAATGATCCCTGAACAACAGGATCTGTAAGTAATTTGGATAGAACAGATTCTGACAGCTTCATAGGAATTACTGCAAGTTGCACAGGTAAAAATCTACAGAATAAAAGGAATAGAAATAGGATGTAGGTTGTTCAGTCAATTCACATATGATCAAGAATTGAAAGTAGCCTTACTAAAACAAGTATTTTTATCACTAGAATAAGAAGACAGGGATATTACTGGGGTGCCTGAAAAGTCACATGAGAGCTAACCATAATGAGAAAATCAAATAAATATTGTGTTGCTAAAAGAAAATATAAATAAATCAAAAATATTTCTTTTTATGTTTCAATTAAAACAAAACTTAGCACTGTATTTCTCATAATATATAAACATTATGCATATTTATCTATGTCTGTCTGTCTATCTCTCTCTCTCTCTCTCTCTCTCTCTCTCTCTCTCTATCTTAGCTTGACTGGCCTCCCAGTCCTATGACTGAAGTGTAAAAACAGAAAAACCTGGATCTATTTCTTACAAGAAGTTAAGGCCAAATTATTAATGTATGACTGAGCCTGGCACAGGTAGAAGTAAGTGTTCTGGCATTATTTCAGTTACAATCTTTTACCTCACCTCCTTCATTTGTCCTTGTATGTCATCTTATATTGAGATAGAAATTTGACAAGTAAGGCAATGCTTGAAAACTGCACTATCCTTTTCATTGAGGAACAACTCTTCTTCTCTCCATCTTATGGAACTCTCAAACAAGACACACACAATGAAATACTTCAAAGACAGTGAGAGCATATGGCAAAATACAACCATCTCATCTCAACTTCTCTGAGAAAGAACTAAGAAGTTGCTGTCTATGAAAGATTAGAGTTTATCTGCTAGCCCATAGCTGTGAATAGTCAGAAAAGAGATATTTTAGAATAGGTCAGAAATGCTTGTCCACATTAGATTAACCTTTCCTGCCAACACTTTTTCTACTGACATAAGGGTATCTTGTCAATAGGGAAGTGCCTACAATTTGACAATTTTGCATGAATAGAAAGGAACAACAGAAAGTTTAAAAAGACAAGCTGAAAGGAACAAAAGGTAGTATGTCAATGCCCTAGCAAAAGGCTGGGCTTTTACTTACAATATGCCACCCAAATTTAGCACCTTGATATTAAATAAATACTTCATTTATATTCTCTCTCCCCTGTTGAGGGATTGCTCCATGTGTAATGAACAAAAGCAATTCAGGTTGATACAGATAATTTCATCAGTACCTCATTGCACTTCACAAAAGCCACTAATGATCCCTCCTCTCCCTTCTATAAAGCTCAGTGGGAGTTTTGCCACGACGTTCATGGGACTTAGAGGTACCACAATTCTCAGCACTGTTGTGAGAGGTACAAAAATAGTTCACAACTGCAACACATTACTGGAAACTTAGGCCACAAGATGGTGTTCTGAATGCACATTAGAAGCCAAACCAGCAGATCCCAAAACACCTTAATAATGACCGATTCATCTAAATTGTAACACCTTTTTTCCATACTTTTCTGAAACTTTGATGTCTCTCAGTGCTATTATTCACTAACTTCAAACAACCTTTGTAGTAAAGCACACTAAAAATGAAAAAAGGCATATAACTTAGAAAAAATGTGATCAAAATAAAATAACACAATACATTGCACAAAACAGCTGCCTCTACAGAAAGAGCTCTATGGAAATGCTAGAGCATTTGTATTTACTAACCTGTTGTAATCCAGTGGGCTGTGTTTACTTTTCTGTGTTTGCCTTCCAACTCCAACGAAAATCTTCCCTCATGAATAACCTTCTTCACTGAACACTTTTGCTCTCTGACTCCCAAGTGCTGTTTTCTCCACCTGAGATGAGTAGCTGGTATGAAAATCTTTAGGGAACAGCAAAAGAGTTTGAGACATCAAAGCTGCTGCTATCCTCTTTTACCAATAAAATGTTTAATTTTGGCTACTTCAGCAACAGTGCTTTCAGTAAGTATCAGTGGCTTCATTCATTCATGTGTCACTAACGCTGAAAGACATTGCTGTTTTTCACCCAGTAAATCGGTGTGCTAAAAAATGCAGATTGAGACAACCAAAAAGTAACTGCCCACTTTGGAAACAGTTTAGGCTAGCTAAAACTTCCATAAATCCTCTTTCTAAAAGAACACTAGTAACTTCTTGTATCTTCTATCATATGAAAACTAGAGAACTCAGTCAGGAATTTTAGGGTATTTGTATCACACATTTGTCCCCTTTTTGCCCCCTTCAGAGTGCCATCACTGAGAATATTTCCCCCCGCCCCATCCCTGGGATTTCAGGTGGGAAACTTCAATAAATCTGTTGTTCTTCACTTCCTTTTCTTCCATTAAGCCATCAAAACTCATTTTCCTAATTCAGGCAACACCCAACACATTTAAAACATGTAAATCTAATTGTAATAGATATAAAAAGGGGTGAATACTATAGAATGCAATCCTGACAGGGTAGTGACTTTATCCTGAAGAAAGGATTACTTGGCACCAGGTCCCAAACTCAGTGCAGACACAAAAGTGAGACTGCAACAGTTAGGGTCAAACTCAAGAATTTAAGCACATCCACTGAAAATCTCACTGCATTTAATTTCAAGATACAAGTTCTTCTGCTCTCTGCTTCAGGCCAGTCAAATGCAATTCAGCTTTGATCCAAAACCCTTATATTGTCACAGCATATATAAGCTGAGGAGAAAAAGGACAAAAACAGCTGTAGAACTTTTGGTCTGAAGCATTCTGTGCAGAACTCAGAACCTGCGGCTATTAAAATCAGTCCACAGGGACAGACAGCTTCATTCACGTGTTTATAGTTTAATGTTCTTTCCAGGTAGCTTTGAAACCAATTCCACTGTACTAAAGCCACTTTTTTCAAACAGCCACAATATGATAAAGGGATAATTTTCATTGATCAAATTTCAACTACTGCAAACAAACCATTTTGAAAAGCAGAGTCCTTCTCCCCAATAACTGCTAATTACAGTCAGAACATTCTAGCTTTCCTTGTCTCAAGTGAACATACACATTGTTTCTCTGACAATCATGCATCATAGGCTACACTATGTTCCTAAGACCCCTACTTTTTGAAAAATACAAGACATAAAATTGTATTTAATTGCTTATACAGCTTAAATATATTATCCCAGTTCACAGCAACATTTCAGAGATTTTATTAAACAGAAAATACTTGTGCAGAAGAAAAGTTCCACTGGGTAACAGCTGCCACCTTTTCTAGGGTTCCAAGTAATTGTTGTCTTTTAAATATAACAAATGTTCTTAGAATTTCTGAATGTATACACTTTTCTGGACATTTTCTGTTCCTCCTTCTAGGTCTATTTTGAAAATCTCTGCATAAGCTCATTTCAATTTCTAAAAATACATGTAATTATACTCACAAGTTTAAAATCTTGGCACTTCTCTATTTCTAAGCACAAGATTCCAGTTAATCAGATAACTGCATAATATCAGCCTGTGATAGTGAAGATGCCCCTGTAAAGGGAAAAAAAAAGAGAAAAAATGTTTTGCTTGATGCAATTTTGTTCTGGAAATGCATGAAAGACAGAAAAACCTTTAAGTTTGGACAGACAAACTGAGCAGAGATGCACATGCATTAGTATAACAGGGCACATACTTAGTGGTATCAAGATGATCTGTGGTAGAGTAAGCTGAATGAAGGAAATAAATTTCTAGAGCAGAAAGGGAGAGAGAAGTAGCAGCTTTTGGGGCCTTAAAGAGACTTTCTTGTATGAACAAATCCCATGGATTGGCATCAATCAGCAAGTATTTTCTATCATTTTGAAGATTTTTATCCTTCTTCTTTTTCCAAATAAATGAAAAATACCAAAAAAATACCAAAGAAATAACCCAAACCCCAAACCAACCAAACAAAAACCAAATGAAAGGAAAAAAGGAAGCCTTTTCAAGAAAATAAAATTTAAAAAAAAAAAAAAAAAGAACAAATACTCAATATCAGATGTTCTGAGTTTTTTTCTTTTATTCCTTACCAGACAAAATCCTTTGCCAATGTTGAGCAAAAGTTAGCAAAAGTTTGAATTTTTTAAGGGTTCTTTTTATGATGAATTCACTGTGAACAGTAAAAAACATCATTCTACCCTTAGAGCTATCTTTTCCTCAACATTGTGCAAGATGTAGTAAATATTTACATCCTTATGCTTCACTCTACTCCCCTGTATAATGATATGCTGCCATACCTACACTGTCTTTATCTAACGTCTGATTCATTAATGATTGTAAGGAACACTGAGAAGCTCACTTAAAAGCATAATATCAGAAACAGCTTTTTCAAGGAGCATCATAAATGAAGTGTCATTATAATAAAATCCAACTTTTCTATAAGAAAGGGTACAATTACATTCATATGTATTTCCTACACACTTGAAAGAATTATATTTAAAGTTTCTAATCAACAAAAATGCACTGATATCCATGTTTAAGTACAAAAGTGATCATTCAGTAATGATTCTATTTTTAACATCTCATATTTGTGAACTGGAAGCCAAGTACAAGAACAGGCTTAAGCTGATCCTTACCAGACACCAGGCCACTAAGGGTTACAATCTGCATCTCTGCTTTATTCCTGCTCTCCTATGCCAAGGTGCAACAGAGAGGCCTAGCTCCAGGTGATTCCATGTGCCATATGTGCTGCATTTCCTGCACACACTAGGAGTTGGAACAGTATTTCCAGGTTTACAGCAAGTCTGTTTTTCTTGCTTTTTGCCATTTTAAGCCTGCTGTCTCTCGTTACACATTTTATTTAATATGTGCTTTCTCTTTTTTGTCCCCAAATACCAAAGACAACTAAAAACATACAACAGACAGGCACAGCAGGGAAAATGGAAGTATGCACTCAAAGACACGCAGCCAAATTCAGGCCTTTGGAGAATCTGCTCACAGAAGCATGAAATTTTCACAGATGTCTGAGTAGTGCAAGGATAGCATGACTGACATGTTCTGCTGTCTTTGCTATCCAGAATATTTTAGTGGATGGCTCTAGATGTGGGAGGGGCTTCCCTTTCACAGCATTTGAAAATACAAATCCACATAGCCATTTCCAAAAGAGGAAGACATATTAAAATTGCTGACCCACATGCCGAGCTTTAGCCTTTCTGAGTGCTCCTACTGGCTTTGAAGGAGCCATTCATATGGAAAGTTACATTATTTAGCATGGGCTCAGTTGTATGGCCAGATTTTAGGACACATGCCAGCTTTGCTGAGGCACCTCAAACTGATTAACAGCTCTGCAGTGGAGAGGCAACAACGAACACGGGAGGCAGAGGCCCCGTGGGTCACACTGCAGCTGTGCTCCAGAGAGCTCCAACAGCGGTGATGCTGGCAGGGCAAGAAAAAGAACAGGGAGACAAGACCATTCAGGAAACAGTTTTGGGGCTATTATTAGAGCTGCCATGCAGCACATCTCGACTAGAACACCCTAATGCAAAGGGTAGTTCCTCATACATAGACTCCTCATGGAGCAAGCAAACCTCACCCAGGTTTGCAGAGGCAGTAAGATGGCAGTAATCACTGGCAGTAATTGTCCCCCACCAACTGGCCTTTGGAGTGATGATGGTTTAAACACTGCCAGGAACAACAGAACAATAAGATATATCCAATGCTACAGATTAATCAATTCTCATATTAATGTGGAAATTAAGAGTTACAAAAGCAACAAGCAATAGCAAAGTACTGTGATCCAGTACTATTTTAAGTACTATGATCCAGATTTTGCCCTCTCCAAACATCTCTATCTCTTTTTAAAAAAAAACCCACAATATTTTAAAATAAATTCCATGCATAAATCTATTTTTGGCAACCGAGTCTACAAAAACAGGGCTCAGGGTCAACAGTGTTAATCCAAAAACCACTATTTGCAACAAAACAATACTTAACATCACAACTCGATTTCTATGTTCTGATCAGAAAGATTGTTTTCTGACAACATTCATATAATTAAGCAACAGTGAATCTTTCATTAAATACAAGGGCTGATTCTCATCTCACAAGAATTGATGGCAAACTTTCTGGCTGACGTTTGAAAACAATCACATTCTATTTATATGTAACATATATAATATGCTAAGTTTGGGATGTGAAGAGGGTCAGTCTATTTGTTGTTGTTTTGTGTTCTTTTTTCCCCACAGGAAAAAGATCTGGCAGCATACATCTGTTCCACAGTAAAAACAAGGTATTAATATTATCCAGTAATTCAGCTGCTTCCCAGCCTTTGGGCAAACTTTGGTGAAGAGAGCAGATTCCGTTTTCATACTTGTTAATCTGTCAGTTTTCTCTTCAGGAATTTATATGAGAGTATGTTTATTTTCATCAAGTTAAAGTCTGGTGGGTTTCTTTCAAGTAACTTACCAGAGTAATAACTGGCTGTAAAGCTACACTCTGCTCTATGAGTGCTGAGTGTTTGCTTAGTAAAAAAATATGGTAAACCAATATCATAATTGCACAAAATGGAATCCAGACACAATTCCAGACCATTACATTGAATGCTGATCACTGGGAATCTTTCAAATAGAGTAACAGAAATTCACAGCAACTCTAGAAAAATTATAAACTTATAAATAAACTAAAAAACAATTGCTTTATGTTCTGAACTTTGCCCCCAAAGGATGAGAAAGAGTTTTCTTGTTATAGAAACCTACACTGATGCAGAAAATATACTTTCTGAAATGCAAGATGAAACCCAGAAAATTAATGTTTTCTATTTCTCCTGGGAGACTTTTTGAACTATCAAGGTAGAAACTCAGTAGGAAGCTTTTTAACATGTCAGTTTTATCAATTTTATCTGCCTTTGGAATGAAATTGCTGTCCTTGGCTGCCTTGATTTCAGGCACTCCTGACTCGCCTTTTTGCCAGGTACCAGTCGTTCTTTCAGTGTATAAGCACAGGTCAAAAGATGAAGACATGCTTACATTCACTTCTCCCACACTTGCAGATCAGAACAGGGTAAGGGAATGCAACATTTATACTGCCAGGGGGCTGGAAAAGGGCCTTTAGATAAATGAAATGCAAGTCTTCATGTTATGGCCTGAGGGAGACTTAAATAGTGCCAACACCTTTCAGCTGCCCTCCGTGTGTATTCTCCAACCAAGGACTCCAGTCCCAACGTGTTGTCCCAGCAGCGCAGGGCTCGGTGCTGGCCCTGCAGCTCACTGCATGAGAAGACAGCTGTTTCAAGATCCTAGTCAAGAGCTGGAAGTGACTCTGACACAGTGATAGATCCTGAAAGCCAAAGGTTCACTCTTTCAGTTGAATGGATGAAAATCCCTTCTTGAAACCAGGACTACAGGTAACATAAGACATTTCTCTCTCTTAAAGAGAAAGCGAAGCTTGTGAAATGTATTCTGGTATACCCAGAGTTGACTGTCCATCAAGAAATCCTAACATTGTTCAGAGATGATCTACATAGCTCAAAATATAATGTAATATGCTCCTCCTAAAAGAAGTCGTCAATACCTGGTAGATTTTATTACAACTGCTCACGGTAAAACACACTATTTAATTACTAGCATGAAAGTGGTTCACACATAAGGGAAGAAGGTGAAATGAGACCTCTCTGCCTTTTCAACAGTTAATGCACTTGTGCATGTAAAATTACAATGTTTTCTCATATGCATTTTTAATGATGCACTGCATTTTCTTAGATCTGTAGGATGTAATTTCTCAGTTGATGCCCTTGGATATGATATAATACCTAAAGCAATATATGACCAAAACATATAATTTAAATAAATCCAGAATTCCTAAGATATTGGTCAAGAAGAGATTTGTGATTTTGTGCCCAGCTTGACAGTCTATAAAATTGCACATACCTCAGTGCTCAGCTTCTAAAATATACTATCTTTCCTAAGACATTTCATGTTTAACTTCTAAGATAAGACAACTATTTCCAAAATGCTGAATTAACATTTCTACAATGCTGTATGTAATCTCGAACTTTTCATTTTTTAACCAGTCAACCAAACTTCAAAACATTCATTCTTCAGGTACTGTAATAATGTAATTGTCAAAATAAGCAAACTTACACAGAACATAAAGACAGAAAACCAAATATTTTTAACAGACAGAGTCAGGTTTTCAATAAAATACAGCACAAGACAGTTTGTGACAAACAGGTATTTTTAGTGTGCATCTTAGAATTTACAAACTGTAGAGCTTATATGGCCATTCAATATTTATATGCAATATCAAAGAAGAAACTGAAAATAATTTAAATTTTTCCTACCCTGACTAAAAACTCTTGTAGCAGGACAACCATGTCCACTGGGAAAGCAGCATTATTTGGAAAGAGGCCAGATCAGACAGATGGCAGAGAAAAGGGAATTAGTGAAATGTTCAGTGTTAAAAAGTTTCAGTAGCAGTGTAACATGATAAATGACAAAGAAATTGGTCAGTCTCTTCATCTTCTGATATTACTAAAACTAAACAAAGGTAAGCAAAACATATTTTTGAAAATAAATTAATATAAAATAAATATAAATTAATATAAATATAGAAACAAAGAAATATAATCATCTGTGGTTTTGAGAAAATTATCTGAAATATTCAGTGAAATAAATTATCAAACAGTAAACTTTTCTCTATAAATGTAATCCAAAATCTATTCCTGTGTTTTCCAAATAGTATGCAGTGTATTAAAAGAACCATGCCACTTAGCTACCTTGATTTTTAACATTAGTTTTTGGAACTAGGGTAATTTGATTCTTATCTTTTTTATGAACTGCATGACCATCAGTAAGTTTCAAATTCATAACTCTGATTAAAAAAATGACAGATTTAGTTCAGTCTGTTTAGTTTAATCAAGTTCAGGTGAATGATCAATAGGCTATGCCCTTCAAGCCACTGCCCTTTATTTGATGTAGTCACAAAAACCCCAGACAAACATGATCTGCTTCCATGTTTCATGCTTTGAGCTTAGGGATGCCCAGTGCAACCCCCAAAGTAAAGATTTAACCACATCTAATTAAGCTATTAAACAAATATTCAAACAAATCTGCTTCTGTTTCAAAGAGCACACAAAATGTTGATGTGGCACTATCATTCAGCCACTTTTACTCCCCACTTGAATAATTCTGGAAGGCTGATAATTTGGGAATGAAGCTCTAACTACTACAACTGCATCCATAGTGGCCATGGAGATAGGTGACAGTGAAGAATGCAACAAACACTGAGGATGCTGAGACACTGGAGAACTACAGTGAAACCAGGTATCATTTGCAGACCTTTTGAGCAGTTCAAGGAAAATATTTTAGATAGCCACACTATTAGGGGTCCTGCAAACATTTCTGTGGTAAACACATGTCATGTATCTGTACATCCTCTCCGTATCTGCTCCTATCCAGCTCAATGACGTGGACAATGTGGATCCCACTGTGCCAGTCATCATGCTATACAACTATTTTCATTTGTGCTGCCACAAATAAAGAATTAAATATTAAAGTGGTACCTCTGGTATGAAATCTAGCTTTTGTTGTCAAGATTATTTCCTTGCCCAGTGACATGAAAGTGATCAGTATGCCATTATGTGGATAAAACAATTAAAAAGTTTCTCAGAACTAACTCTGTCATCTTGGACAGCAAAATTACTGCTGCAAGGAGCCACCAGCACATTTGTTTTCATTTTAATCAGATGCACCATCCTTATCAAAATGATAATTTGACAGGGATTTTTTTGTTCAGCTCATGACAATTTATCCATGTCAGTATTTATTATCTTACTGTCATGAAAGCTCCTGTGCAGACTGCGACTTCATTATCCAGACATGAGTTTAAAGCAGTAGTTTGCCTGATAAGAAGTGCCAAGCAGTTTATCATTTCGTATTTGCCAAAATTATTTTGTAACAGGTCACTGGGTTTTTCTCTTAGAAAGCAATCTGTATTGAATGTTTTCTTAAAATATTAGATAGTCAATGCCTCTCCTGGATTAGTACAGTTCATTGGAGTACAGTGCTATTGTTTCAATTAAACACATCTTAGAATAAAAATTATGGCTAGTCGTAATGAAAACAACTATTAATTCTCAACCATATTTTTTATTTAACACCTCTGTAAGTTCTCAGAAGTAATTGCTTTTGTCCAGTTATAAGAATATAAGCTAGGGAAAAGTGTATTATTAGCAAAACACCGAGACTAATAAGTGCTGAGTCTTGGCAAAAATCTGAACATTTTACATACTACTCTGGAAAAGTATCAAAGGCACAACAAAATTTACCAACAAGGGTATAGCCATGTAACGATATACAGAAGACCACTTTAGTAATGAGTATTTAATTTATGAGAGAATTGGATTTCTGGCTGCAGCTTGTTCCTTCAAATGTTAAGATATTCTGTATTCTCTGTAGAACACTTTCCTAACTGCCACCAAGCCTCAATATGCTCACCTTTGTATGATGCTGGTATGTACTTTCTAAACTTGCTTCCATCTCTTCTGTCTGAATTTCTTCTGAGTTGACCTCAAAAGTCAGCAACACTCTTCATGATGCAAAGGTCTTTTTTGACTGGGATTTAACATTTTCTTTTATTTCAAATATCTGCCTGCCTTTGCAGGGACTCTATGGATAAATTCCTGTGATTATGCCCTCTGGTTTCCAGATTTCTGTCAGGTGTTTTGTTTGTTTGTGCTCCTCTGTCTGCATCTGAAGTCTCTAATCTTACACCTACACTGCAACTTCTTTGGGACTCTGTCTTTGGTTAGTGTTTCCCCCAGCCCCAAATATTACCTCTTCTGACTTCAAAAAGAAATCCCTCTAATGTACACATGTCAACACAAAGTACTTCAGTTCCCTGATACCTGCATCTTTCAGTACATACATTCTCACCCTTTCTCTGACAGCTCTCTCTGGATCAATAGCTGAATATCATTGTGGCTAAATGAGCTGTTACTATCCTCAACCTTCTCTCTCTCCAACTTAACCTTGCACAAGGTCTCCTGTCATAATACAGCCATCCTGCTGATTCCTCAAACGAGTAATTCAAGTATCTTCAACTCAGACTTCTCTATAGGTCCTCTAATACCCATATACAATAATTACAGAGCCTTGACACTTAGTGCACGAGGTGAAGTTTTTTCCCATCCATCCATGTAGATAAAAGTCTTCTCCAAGCTCTTACGATCTTAGTTTCTTCTAATTTTGCCAAACATCATCCTCTTGGATGGTCAAATAGTAACACATATATCTTAGCTACACTGCGCTTCATGCTCAGGAGGAGATTTTTCAGAAATAATTGTGCAGGATCATGTCACCTTCAAATCCTTCCTTCAAACTTTCTTTGTGTTTTTTTTTTTTTTTTGTTTGTTTGTTTGGTTGGTTGGTTGGTTCTTTTTTTTTTTTACCACTGCGTCAGTTAAATGCTGAGAAAACTGCTGTACTATGCTCCCAGATCTGCACTTCCATTGGGTCTTCTGCTTCTTGGTTACACCTACACTGCAAGGTCTTTGGAGCAGGGCCAGCTTCTTGTGTTTGTACAGTGCCACCCACAGTAAAACATGACTAGGACTTCTGGAGGACATAGACCAGTCCTGCAAACCACAGCAAAGCATCACTGTGGTAAGAGCAGCTGTCTCTGTCAGCATAACTTTCCTTGCTGCAGAAGGGAGAGAAACCCCAGCAGACCCTTCTTCCCACACTTGTCTGCTGCAGCTTCTCTTAACAAAACAGTGTCTGCTTCACTTGGAGGCAGTTTCTCCAAGGGACACGTGAGTGTCTCACCCTTTGAAGCCTGTCTAGCAACCAACCAGCTCTTTCTTCCTCACCTGAGAAAGAACAAGGCAAAGCCTTAAGAGACAGAGCAAACAAAAACTGTCAATACAAGCAGAGTTAGATCCAGAACCTGTTATATTTAGAGGAAATGCTAAATTTACTGTCATGGGCTTTGACAAAAAGAAAAACAGGCTGAAATTGGCTGAGTCATCTCAGTAAGAGGCAGAGCTCTCTTCCAGTCCCACCACTTCTTTATCCAGCCATTCTCAGCCACCTGCTGGCAGTTCACACTCCCTCTCCAGGCTGACTTCCTGTAAAACTAACATATTCCAGCTGTTCTGCAGTCCCAGGCCTTAACCCTTGCTTCCCTTTACTAAATACTCACTGTCTTCCTCTGCATCTTTGCTGCTCCAAATGAATTTCGTGTCATGAGGCCTAAGAGAAAAGATGAACTGTTTAGATTGCAGAGTAAAAAAAATTCAAAAGCCCCAAACTGGGATCTTCTTCCTTTGAATTCAAGCGTGGGAATTCTGGAGGGGTGAATAAGATAAAAATAACGATCTCTTCTGGATCTGAATATTTTGCAATCACTTGGTATTTTAATTCTAATGAGAACATAAAAATAAAAGATAAACAGGCCTTAAGAAGTTCCCTTTCAAATTTATATCTCAGGAACAAAATTATTCCTTGCCACCCAAGTTTTATATATATACTCTTTCCATACTTTTCATATATATTTGGATATAAACGCCCTTATTCTAGTTCTGTAGGAAAACTGCTGCTTTGGTAAATGTACAAAAAGCAGATGCAGCCCTAGTACTGTTGCCATGTGTTACTGGTCATCATGAGAACAAAGTCATAGAAAAAGCCCTACAGTTTCTTTCTAAAAACAAAAGAAAGCCTTACTTTGATTTCACTAAACTAAACAAAAAAATATTATGAGAATTTCATATGTGTCTTCTTGTCATACTCATAACCAGACACAGTATCAAGAATGAGTACTTCTTCTTCAGCTCCATCTGTGGTTCCCTCCTATTAGGGGAAGGGTAAATAAGTTCTTGCTGTCATGAATTCTTCAAGAAGGTTGCTTTACTTTGCTGCTTTTCAATATGTATTTTCACATCTCAGGTACTGTGCATGGCCAGCCATTGTAACTGTTTCAGTTCAAGGGGAATCTGTCAGTAAGTCAAATTCAGGGCCATAATTTTAGGTTCTAAAACATGAATCTGGGAGATGATGGGAGTAAAATACTCAAATTTCTGAAAGAAACCGCTCAGCAGCAGGAGGTCTACAATGACTGTACAGACATGAGGATAACATGGTAGCATGCATTTAAAACTACTTTGCACTCCAGCTGTTCACATATGAAGAGTCAATTCATAGTCTGCATGCTCTGTTTTGTGACAGGACACATTGCAAAGTCATTAGCTGATATACCTTATTGCAGGACCAAGGTACTCTCAAATGCTTACGCAGGGAAAGATGCCCTTGGGGCTGCAGTGAACATACCCTTGAGGGATTGCATTGACATGCACCTTCTGGAGGTATTTACACAAGGCAAGCCACCTGGTATAAGGAGAAAGCTGATTCAGTGCTCTCTATAAGGACTTTAAATATTTTGAGAAACAGCCTCATTTACAACAAGGTTTTGGTGATCATCAGACATCCTAACAGGAGGCTAAAGTGCACTTGGGCCTACAACTGAACTTTCATGTAGTTGAGAGTCCTTATCAATTAATAAAGTAAAAATGATTGGAATAACAGTTTTTACTACAGAGAAATAAAGCAACAAAATTCATTCAAATTCTAACTTTTTTAAATTGTATACAGTGATAGAAATCTACATTCTCAATCCTTAAAAATATTTTTTAATTATATATTACTTGTAAGGGAATCAGAAACTGAAGAACATGAAAAGCAATTACAGCATTGTATATCCATAGGAAGTACTTCAACAGATAGATATAGAGAAAGAATAATAAAATGGATTGCCCTAAAGCATGCAAAAATTGGTTTAGAAATGTTTCAAAATTTTGCAATTTAATTTTTAAGGCACATATGGGAAATCCTATACAAACAACAAAAAGAAATCCTGTGGATGAGGACTAATCTTCTCTACTGAGCCTACATCCAGTGGTTTTTCTCTGCCCTTAAGAGTGCTAAAATATGAGATATGGAATATAATTTCTATGTTTATTACTAGATCAAATATAAATTACTCCTTGGTTCCTTTTGCCTTTTTGTAATTTGGGGGGTTTAGATCTTGCCTCTTAAGTTTTCTAAATTCAGAGTAAATCTGAAAATTTTCACTACGATAAGAGCACCCTGTGAAAGAAGAGGCAGTAGTGTCTATCAACCCAGAACACAACTGACTTTCAAGACAGCTAAGATGGCAGTCACAAGAGGTTTGGTATATGCTTCATTTGAAGATGCTAAAATTATATGTCTGAGGAGTGGAAATCTGAGAAGTATTGATTTTAACTCTGAGTTACAAATCTCTCCAATTTATTTTTGTATTTGACACTTTAGGGAGACTTATAGGGAAAATGAAAACATGACTTTCCTACTTAAGCTTCTTTTTATATAAAGTGCTATGCCAGTAAAATAGCCTTCAATTGCCACACCTCTAAATGACCGCTGGAGATCCAAGGCATGGGGACACAGGGCAAGACACATAACTTTATCTATTTTTTGAGTAACTGGTGACCTTACTCTAACCTGTGTCTTTGTCAGTGATTATATCCTTCTACTATAATGTACAACAATGGCATTTAACAGAGATGCTTTAGCCAGCTCTTGCTAAGCAATGTATCAACTACCAAAAGCAAAAGCCAACCAGTCTTTACAGCAGCTAAGAAAGGTGTTTAGAAGTATTTAAAAGACACAATATCTAGGCTAGCTAGCAATTTTCTGAAGATATCTTCTAATTTCTTTCTTACTCAGATAGCTTCAAATGGTGATTTGGGCAGCTGGAACCTGGGGTCATATTTGCTTCATTACATAAAATATTTTGTCAGCTGGAGCTGATTTTTTGTTAGCATACAGATGGACACAGAAAACCTTCAAAGACCTTACAAATATATTTTGTTTTAAATGTAAATACCACTCTGGTATCATTAATAGCCAAGCTAGCTTGTTCCTCTTAGCTTTCTACACCTTATATGACAATAATCTCAGGGCTTTATTTTGCTTGATGTAAATTTACATTAAGCTTGCAGCGGGCTCTTTCTGTCTTTCCTGACTGATTCAAGTTTAATTGGCCTCTAAGGATAGTAAGCTGTTTGAGGGCTCTTTCAGAATCTGTGTTCCTCTGCTTCTTTGCCAAATATTTTTTATTTCATCTAGCAATTTGTTTCTGTCAGCTTCTTTTCTCCATTTTTGCTGCCAAAGCTGCTACAATTTTTCTCTTGCATTCCCCTCCATCAGTGGTCTTGGAAGAAACACCATTTTTTAGAAAGCTCCACCTTTTATTTCAAAGTCCTTTATGTTATGTCCCAAAAAGGTTTAGGCAGAAGATTTTTTTCTATTTGCTTCTACTCCAATCTAAGTGAATCTCTGTAATAGATGTGTGGGCTGACCATGCCATTTAACATTTTTCCAGCAAGGCCAATTGAGCATGAGGAAGTTGGAACATAACTGAATCTAAGAGACAGGATGAAAAGAATAGAAAACCAAAAACCCTATTATACAAGGAATTCAAAATTATAGACAAAATTACTTTATTTTTCTTTCTAAATAACCACATAACATTTTTTGGGAAAGGAAACTTTTTTCCTTCTTTCTATCAGGGAAGCCTAGGATTCTTGTACCGTTTCCTTCAAACTGAACTAAGAGTTTTGGTATCCTTCTGTATTTTCCTGGTTTTTCATTCTCTTCTGTGTGGATGTAAAAGCCTTCATTTCAGCAATATTTTATTTCCATAAAGAGTACTGAAGCTATTATTTGCTCACTGTACCTTTAATTGTGCTTTTATAGTTTCAGAAACAGTCCCATTCTGCAACAGTCATTAGCAGATCTCTAAGCTGGTAGCTCACAGTTTTTGGGCTGCCTTTGTAGCCAGTACTCCTCTGCTCCTCTATGCAGCTTTATTTATTTAACAGATTTCCAGCCATAATGTTTGTAGCAGTCAAAGCCATCTCTTTTTTTTGTGGGTGGGCACAACTTTCAAATTAATGGCCATTTTATACAGATGAATACTTAGAGGGCCAAGCTTGGCCTGAGATGGATTCTGATTCTCCAGAATGACACTTGGTTTTTCAGTAGAGCAAACCCCAAATTCTGAACCATGATATTCTCAAATATGGTCACATGTTCATGTCATATTCTGATGTTCAAAAGTTTTTTAAAATGGAAGGACAATTCCTCCAGAATTTGAAGTTCTGGGTGGTAACATCAGAAATTTTATCAAAAGGAATCTAGCAAAAGTCAATAATGCATTGTAGAAAAATTTTTATGTGTAAGAACTGAAAATTGCTCAGAAAGGCTAAAACAATATCCTCTTTATACTTTTTACAACAGGGAGAGACAAAAGACAGACTGTTGAGAGATAAAAGTTAGGGGAAATAAATAATAAGGAAGAGACAGAGAAGTAAAATATTTAGAAAAAGAGATGACTGTCAGAAACAGTGTGCTTCTGATCCAAATGTGGCAGATGCTTCCATTGAAGCAGCTGTCTCAAATTAATAAACACCTTGAATGAAATTCTGCATCTCCTAAACATCCAGGGGGATAAGATTCCACCATAATCCTTGAGATCAAATGAAGTAACTGTATAGATATTTAAGACTGCCATTAGCATGCCTTCTGTAGTCCTTCTTGAAATGAAAAGAATGAGAGAGAATAGAACTAAAAAGTTTAACAGGTTCATGCAAGTATTTATGCTTACCTGACTGAAGAGAATCAGGAAAGTTTGTACTCCTAGCTCAGGTACTTGTTTGTAGCTTGTCTTGGACCTTTCCATTTTTCTTCCTTAGCACATACAAAACTTGCATGCTTCAATAAATAGAGATCTAAGTTAACAAGCAATGATAAACAACAAAGGCCCACATTACCTCACAATCCTCAAATACATTTTGAAATCTTGGGACTGTAAATTCATATTTCATTTGCCTGCTAGGCACAAGTAATCTGCACACACTAAATGGACTATCAAAAAGTATGCTGTCAAACAGAAAATAAATGAGAAAAGAATAGAAAATTTTTGGCCTCTGTAGCATTTTCCAGTTATGCTACTTCAAGTGTTCCTCAGATTAAGCACAGGTTAAAATATACTCAAAGAGAACTGTCAGTTTAAATTGCAGGGATCACTAATACGTACTGAAAACTGCACTTGAAAAACAAATCACATCTTGCATGCACACACCAGTCTTTAAACATTCAGATTGCAAACTGTTTATATTTGACATGCCAAGTCGGGGGGAGGGTTGGTGTTAATTTTTTAATAACTTAGATAACTATTAATTTTTTAAAAATTGTAATCCTTCACAACTGCTTACTTGCTCAGGTTCTGAAATCTACAATCTTCTTATAGGGTTTGGTGCTCAATTTTAAAACTAGTCTGATTCTAAAGTATGAGAAAAGTCATGAACATTGAGCAAAAATTTAGAGCCCTTACTCAAAATAATAGGAGTGTTTCACCTGACTTACATTTTGTGGTGTGATGCTGAACCGAGCTTTAATGTGGCAAACCCTTTATGACTTCTGTCATAAAACATACCAAAACGAAAAGATATAACTTGTGTTTAAGCAATACATTATTTACAAATTTCTAAACTTAATTAGATATTTTCATAGAAGTGAGACTTTTCTCTACTTGTGTAGGCTTTATTGCATGAAATTATACAGACGGGATAATGCAGTCTTGAATAAATTTTGAAACCTATGCAATGTCTGGACAAGAGAAATTCACAAATACCTTTTTTTACTTTTAACGATCCCTTGAAGTGACATCAGGCCAGTTAATTCTGCCCCCTTTCTATACATTCAGCATTCAAGAACAGGGTCCTCAGTTTGTTTTTTCACCCACTATCTCACTCATAAGCAGGACAGAACAAAGTTTTGACCGTTTCTACCGCAAAGATGTCTGCCTTCCAGAAACAGACAGGAAACATCTGTTGCTCTTGCTTGAAGAGGCAGGAGGAACAAAGAGGCTTCTAAGAAATTTGGAGAGCTGCAGGGAAGACAAGTATTAAAGGAGGCTGAAAACGAAGGCAGTGAAGGGATTAACACTGGAAGGTGACAGCTCACCTCCCTTACTCTGCTCCTGAAGTTTGAGCTGACCATGATTATTCCCACTCACTAGTGTTCAGTATTGCGTGTGTACTGAACAGGAAAACTGTAAAATTTGCCACATCCTTCAATCCTCCTGCATTTGAAATATTTTTTATAGCTACTTCTACCTCTGAGGATTGTTAAGACTTTCAGGAAACCTGGAAAACACCCCTCACTCCGAATCTCTGATGAGCAAATACAAAATTGGGCACATAAACAGCTAATTAGCACAACTGAAAATGGAACTATTTTAATTCTTCAGGTAAATACTGACTGGGGAGGTCAATTTTTTTTTAAAGGAAATATAAGAAAAGACCCAAAATGTCATTAAGAATTCATACAGTTTTAAAAGGTGAGTTATTTACAGAAAAAAAACTTGAATAACTCCTTTGGAAGCTATTAAATAATTATGCATTTAGGACACATTACATGTAGTAAAAACAGCTACAAATGTACATGGAAAAATTATTATTAAATCCCATTACCTCAGATGGCAGCTTTGGCACAAATATCCCCACACAGAGCTCTGGATGTAAGTCAGGAACACGAGGCTGTGACACCTATGGCTGCCTATGACACTGCCTCACATTTCACTGGCATGGCAGCACACTGGCCAAACACCTCTAAAAACAAAGGCCACCGATGCCACACGGTTCACCCCTGCCCATGCCTGCTACCCGCTTTCCTTTTCCTTCTCAGCAGGACCTGGGCACCCTTGGGATGCTCCCCAAAAGCCATAATGTTACTCAAGCTGAGCTCCTTGTGCACAGGCCTGCAGCAGCCACAGAGCTGTGGGGCCCATGAGGCCATGGGGTCTGAGGGGTCTGAGGGGCCTGTGAAGCCTGTGAGGCCATGGGGTCTGAGGGGCTGTGAGGCCCGTGAAGCCATGGGGTCTGAGGGGTCTGAGGGGCCCGTGAAGCCATGGGGTCTGAGGGGCTGTGAGGGGCCTGTGAAGCCATGGGGTCTGAGGGGCCTGTGAAGCCATGGGGTCTGAGGGGTCTGAGGGGCCCGTGAAGCCATGGGGTCTGAGGGGTCTGAGGGGCCTGTGAAGCCATGGGGTCTGAGGGGTCTGAGGGGCCTGTGAAGCCATGGGGTCTGAGGGGTCTGAGGGGCCTGTGAAGCCATGGGGTCTGAGGGGTCTGAGGGGCCTGTGAAGCCATGGGGTCTGAGGGGTCTGAGGGGCCTAAGGGCCCCGCGCCCACCACCAGCGTCCTGTGGGGCCTGGAGCACCCCAGGGCGGCTGCCAGAGCCCTCACCACAGCAGGGAAAAAAAGGCCTGTGGAGCTGGGTAACCAAGAAATTACCTTTTCCTCAGACAATAAATAAAACCAACATGCAAAAGAGCCACAGAAGTGAGGACGCAAATAAGCCTGACGCTACCACAGGCCAAATCCATTCTCCTGTACTTAGTTCCTAAGATAGACACGATATCCTTGTACTCCAAATGAAAGGATTCAGCCCAAACAGGGCTCAATCAGCACAGTTCAAGCTTCAATACATATTTGGTTTTCTCCATCATAAATCACCTATAGTAGTGCATATTTCCAGGTACAAGTTTCATTAGTCCTCAAGAAACAGTGCATGTTATGGCAGATTTCAGTTTAATATGTGGTCCTCTGCTGGGATTATGGTATCTATGACCTAGCAGGAAAATTACAAGACAGAGAAGTGCACAGGTAAGTAAAGACCCAAAAGGCAGTAAGGACTGCTATGAAAGCATCATGAATGTCAAAAAGCTTTATGCAGCTCTCAACTGATATTTTTGAGTCCCCTTTCCTTGCTTTATTGCATCTGGTCTGACTCATCAACAACCCCCCCAAATGGCTGCAGCCACACTTGTCTGAAAGCCATACTCCAGAAGGTTTCACTGGAACATCAGGGATTAGGATCCATAAACTATATTAACTCTTACAATTGTGTGTCTCCACAGCATTCTGCAACCCTGCTCCAAGTCACTTATCCAATTCATCTGTTCCTACCTTTTTCCCACCATCCTCAGTTGGTCCTCACGTTCATAAGTTCCTACCAGCCCACAAGAGCACTCCCTTCTTACGGGATTGTTCGGTGTCTGGTAGAAGCTGTTTTTCACCAAGTCACATAGTTCAGGTCTTCTTATGCTGCTCCCCCAAGCAGCTCTTGAAAAGTGTGGCAGAGTGCTGCCATGCAGCCTTGTGTCTGTTTCAACCACACTTGAACATTACATGTTTCTTTATGCAAGGCTATAGCTGAGGTCCCAACAGGGAGCCAATGTTTACATATTAAGGGATACAGCTGTGCCAGATTAGCTTGTGCTCAACACCTCAGAAGTAGGCAAAGAGTACAATCAGAAATAGCAGGAGCTCAGGAAAGCAGAAGGTCCCAGTGCACGTTGCAGCCAAGCTAAGGCATGGCTACTATCCTTTCAGAGCCATCATTTTCACTACTAAACCCTCCAGCAGAACCATTTGTAGTACTAGAATCAGTCTAGTTCCTTATTCTAGAGTGAAGAATGGCTGACAGAATTCAAGTCTCCAAAACCACAACAGCAGAAGCAGTAAGATCTTTTCTGTATTCTACTACTTTCTTGAGGTACTGATAATGATTGATGCAATGGCCTAGGCAGAGGACAGAAATCAAAAATCAATTTAAGCAGTAAATGTAGAACAGTCCCACCTAACATCATCATGGTGTCTTCACCACAGGGTAATTACATTAACAGAATCCCATTGATTTTCCCTGCAAATCCAATGTCTTTTCTTCTGCTACATTCTCTGGTGTTTGTCTATCAAATCAAAACAAGTCCTGATGGAAGAAAAACATCCAGTTAGGAAGCAACTGTGATGAAGTAGCCATTTGTGGTGTTTGTGCATAAATGATAAATAAAATTCCGTGAATACTTTGCATAGAGGAGTAGGTTCCAGAGAAACACAGAACTTAAGAATTTGCGTAGGTGGGTTACCCAATATGTGTGAAAGTCAGGGACTCCTTTAGATAATGTAAAATTTCAGTGATATTTTGGCCATGCCTGGTACCCAACTCAACCATCTCTCTGATGGTTCTTTTCTTGTCAGGGGCCACAAGACTCTTACCTGAAAGACCTTTACAGAGAAAGAGATTATCAACTAATTTTTGCTGTTGAAAATTATTTGCTATGGTGATCTGTCATCCTATAATCCTTGTAAAGGTATTGTTCTTCAACAAATTTTGTGAAAAATGCAGCTATGTTGCAAGGTATATACAGAAATAAATGTTGTTATGTCTGTAGGCAGGCCAGGAGTATGGTCAAGACTTGAACTTTTGGAGGCCATTAGAAAAGCAGTGTTCAAGCAAGAAATAGTTCTAAATCTTGCTTTGGAACCTTTTCCTGGTGCTGTCCATCTCATGTTGAGCTCAAAATCTGTGTAACTGAGTTTTCTGACAGAAGAGTAGGCATAGCTGGGGAAGGAAGGGTATTTCCCTGCAGTTAATTTCCATAGCATTTTCTGCCAGCTCTGCAATAATGAGGCTTAAGAAGGGTACCAACTTGTCCACATAGAGGCTTGTACAGTGCCAAGATGCCAAAGTGAGCTCTGGAATTACATACACACTGTTTTGAGTCAGAAATGGCTTTCTTTTTCCTTAGTTCCAAGATGAAAGAAGGAATTATATGTAAAATGGCTTGTTAAAAATGCTTCCTTTTGATGCAATCTTTTAGAAACTAGAGCACAGAACAACCTGATGCCAACCACTAGTACTCCTGTTGTGGAAAATGGCTACTAGTCCTGTCTAGTTAAGTCAGCCATGTCATCTTCTGCCCTTTTTTACAGTACATGCTCTACACAACCTGATATTAATGGTAGTGAAGGAAATCTGGAGGAAAGACAGCCAGCTGCTCATTAGTTCTTCACTTCAAGAAGCCAAGAACCACTCTTGACAGGTGACTATTGACTATTAGCTTCATTCCTTCATTCCCCAACACCCAGAACAACTTTGAGAGAACATATCAGAGCTTTCCTGAAGCCATTGGCAAGGCTTATCTTCCCAATTCCAGCTGCTCAAAATGCCTAAAACTAAGGCCTGATATTTCTTTTTCAGACAAGCCCAAAAAGTGCTCTGCAGAGTACCTTGCCAGAAGATAATCTTCATAATCAGACCAGAAATCTGGCTCCTCACAAGCCTTTCAGTGATGATGATATTGTCCTTAGTCATACTGCCCCTTGACCTGGTAATTTAGAATGATTAAAAGCTCTTGTTTTCTGCAAGAATTAGTGTTAGTTTGCAACTTGCAAGGATCAAACCATTGGTTCATTCAGGAATGAACGTAATACTGAGATTATAGCAAGTATATGTATAGGCCTTGTTCTTACTGAAAGTTGAACCACTGAAACTGGTAACACAGGATGCTCTCAAACTCATGCTCTCTTGCAGACCCAGTTTTAAGGTCTTCTTATTTAGTGATTACAGAAAACTGTAAGAGATAAAAACTAACCAAGGATCTAAAGGCTACCATACCAAGAAACCATAGAAGCGAGAAGCCTGATGTGAAAATAAGTATGTAAAATGTAAGACTGTACCAGTAAGAAGTAAGAAGCACATCAAGTAACCATTGTCAGGAACCCATGAAGAACTGGAAAGTATTCTGCAAAATGTACCTTTTGGTCTTGGTATCAAATGAATGCCTAGAGGACCAGAAAAAAGGCCATGAGGTAGAAACAATCCTAGATACACCAAAGATCTTGGGCTTGTGAATCTTTGCCCTCCCTGGAGGTGAGCAGGGAGCTTTTAGAAAATACTATCCCACAATGCAAACACTATGGCTGTGAAACATTAGGCCCTTTACCTGCAGGCTTTCCATGAGACTTCCAGAGTTAGTGTCTTCCAAAACATCTACCTTCTGAAGCTTAACAACAACATATCTTTCTATAAAATGTACTACCTAAACACTAATTCAAGTAACCACTTGATATAGTGAACATAAGAGCTCTGAGAAATAAAGCAATCTCATCTTCACCAATGAGACATCAAAACCCTTGACACCAAAACAGCTTCATCCACAGATGAACATCAGTGAAAGTGTCATTCCATAAAACTTGTGAAAAGCAGTTTGAATAAGGAAATAGCCCTCTTCCCTCCCACATAAAATAATGCATTAATACAGCTACTTATGGCTAAGAGATGAGAAACAGAACCCAAGTATTAGAAACATACTAATATGCTCTGTACACTACAACAGCTTTTCAAAACCAAGCCCATCCACCTGCCTAAAGGAAGCTGATTCAGAGCATGTTAATATATTGACAACGTCCATGGAACACTGCAAGTCTAAGCAGAACTGTCTTCCCTCAAGCTGCTTCTCTCATCCCAGCCAATTTCATCCTTTCATTTTATTAAACAGACAATTAAACTGATGCTGAATTAACTCCCTTTTCTCTGTACCTGTCAATTCCTGTTGCTCTTGAATCTCTAAAAGATTTGCATTAATTTTTTTTCCACCTAACTGCAAATTCAGAAAATCTTTCCTACGTGACTTTGAGTTCTCATTTTTCTAGGCTGAACTGTGCCTGGTTTATCCTAAATTATCCTGGTCTGTCCTCTGTCATTTGATACTCCAAAACATTAGACCTCACAAATAAAAGCTTTTCACTTTCATTAGAGCATTATATACAACCATTACTCTCTTTAGTCCCAGTTCTCACTTGGTCACAGCTCCTTATTAATACTCCATGTACTGTGCATGTGTCAGAGGACTTAAACACAGCCTATAGGATGGGGCCTACATATTCTTCATGCCCAGCTCGACATGAGAGCAAAGCATCCCCATGACACCAACAGAGCACATTTGTGTGCATGCACATACAGATGGGGGTTTGTGAGTGAGGAGGTGGAAAATTACCATCTCTGTGTCCATAGGGAAAGAAAACATGTTTCTGCTTCCCACCATCTACTGCAAAATAATAAAACATCTCAGGCTATCAAGACACATTATGAAATCACACCTTGTTAGTTAACAAGAAGCACAGTAAACTCAAGTCAAAAGAAAAAAAAATAGTGTTTTATTAACTACCACACTGTTATAATACACTTTAAACGTACAATAAGGTAGCCTTTAAATTTGAGGTGGTTTTAAGAATAACAAATGAACAGATTTCCAAATGTTTGTAAATAGGTGAACTGCAGTAATTATTGTTGTACATTTTTTGAAAATGGTATAGCACTTACAGACTGGCTATATAACGTCATTTTGTACATTTTCTATAATTGAAAATATAAACAGTAATTAAAAAATAAAAAGAAAATTCAGCATAATAAAAAACATATATGTTTATCAGTTAAATGTACTGGATACATACAATTTTTAAGGGAAGAAGCAAAAAAGGAAAGATGGCTGATATTTAAATGCAGATTGACTAACCAAAAACTAAACAACAAACAAACAAAAACCTCATAACCCCCCTAGTTCACTATGACTATATCCATATGTTTGGGAGTACTGTCAATATGGAAGTGATTTTTCTTTTGTATTTGCATATGTTATATTTTACTGGTAATTTACATGATGGCTTTTAAGGCCCTGGCATACAGATGTTTTTTTTTGGAAAAAGATTTGATAAAAATCACTGCTGAGACGCAATACACCTTATTTTTGGTCCTCCAATGTTCAAAAGAAGGGATATACTTCACTATAACATCTGCCTTACCACCCAAATGCTTCAACCTATACATATTTATTTTTCTTAACATTTTAAGCTTTTTAAACATTGGTTATATTGCCCACCTTGGTTATTGAAAGAATATTAACAAGACATCATTTTGGCAAATTAAATCTTAAACATGGCTTTTCAACAGGATTTAAAAGGTGACTATCCCTAGAGTTCCATGTTAAAATGTAGTTTGCAAAATCTTACAAGAGTAATGCTTAAAATATTGTACATAGTTAACCTAATTAAAATAATTAGCTTCAAAATGACAAGTTGATGAGCTAAGTAAAGCCTACACTATGTAACATTTGCTTGGAAACTTGATTTGTCAGTTATGCATAATAAAAATTCCAGTCATCAAGAAAATTACAAAATTTCTTTTATCATAATGTGATTTCTTTTCACCCATCAACTTCTTTTATCTTACAATAGATAAATACCAACATGTTCTCATTTTTTTTTACACTAAACCACACAGGATTGATGCATTTGGTTAGACTACCATTTCCATCGTTAAATTCTTTTTTTTTTTTTTTTTAATATAACTTGGTAAAATTTCTTCTCTTCTAGATTCCAAAAGTACCTACAAAATCCATGCAATTTTACCATTTTAATATACTATGGAATATCATACAAAGTAAGGCATTTCAGTGTCATGTATAACCAAGTTACTGTCAATCCAAAAATTTTTGCACATCAATAAAAAGATATCTAAGAACTTAGGAACAATATTCTTCTCACTACTGTATAAAAATAACCACAATTAATAGGTATCTTGTGTAATATTTACTCCATTGTCTCGTTTCCCGAAACTGTGACAAGCTGTAAAGGTATTTCAGTGTTGGTAAGAATATCCTGATTGCTGGTGCCAGATGTATTAACAGTTCCTATTCCTGAAACAGAACCTTGTTGAATATTTGCAAGGATAAGTGTTGTTCCTCCTGCAGTAATCAAAGTATCATCAGATGTTGCTTCTACTGATGCCAGCACTGTACTGCTAGAGTGAATACCTTTTTTATTCTGATGTGTTTTAATGTGTTTGGCAAGATGGTCACTTCTCATAAAGCGTTTTGAACATTCCGGACAGACAAATTTCTTCTCACCTGTCAAAGAAAGAAAAAAAGTATTCAAGAACACTAAAAATTAAACTTAATGCTTTTTAGAGTCAGAATTCTAACAAGAATTATACTGAGGAAGAAAGCAATCGAACACGCTAAACCTGTGTGTCACACTTCTTGACACCCATACAAATCCCATACAATTTATATAAGAACTGATTTAATTTTCTGTGTGTCACCGAGTTTGGGGAGATCTTTCAGGCATCCTAGAGAATACAGCCATCTCATATCCTCAGGCTGCTAAATTTCACTGCAATTATTACCAATAAATAACTTCTAGGAGGAGAACAAAACCTACCAAATGATGGGCAGAGAAGACTCTATGACCTATAGCAGAATCACACTTAAGACTGACACACAAGATCATAGGGTAATTCAGGTTTGAAAGGACCTCACCTCTGAATGTCTGTGTTCTGATTTCTTTCTAAGCAGTCACCTATGAGATCAGATCTGACTGCTGAGGAATTTATCCAGTTTTCTTGAGAACCTTTAAGGAGGGAGACTGCAGGAACTCTATAGGCATCCTCTTCCAGTGTCTGGCCATTCCCACATTTAAAAAGCTTTTATTTATAGCTGTTCTGAACCCTTCTTATTTCAACATACATCTGCTGTCTATTATCCTTCAACCAATACACCATCATCAGGGAAAGTAACTGCCTTCTTAAGGATGGCCTTCGCAGGGAGCTGAAGAATTACTAAGCTTCCCCCTGCCATTACTGTTCTCTTTGTGCATCTGAATCCTACAGTCTTTCCTCATAAGGCAAATGTTCCAGCTTCCTGATCATCTTGGTCACTCATTAGTGAACTCAATCCTGTATCCATGTCTTTCTTAAACTGGGTGCTGAAAACTAGATGCCATATTCTAGATGTAGTCTAATCAGAAGGGAATAATCCCTGTGATCAGGGTTCTTGCTTCTGTTAATACAGCTCTGGGCATCACTGCTGCTGATCTCTGACCATGTTCCACTTGTCTATCAAGACTCCTGGGTACTTTTCAGAAGGGCTGTTTCCAACCTCTCCATGTTATCCTAAGTGTTAATTCCATCCAGCTGCAGTACTTTGTGACTATTCTTGCTGAATTTACGAGGATTCCTGTTAACCTATTCCTTCAGCCTCCATCCCTCTGAATAGCCTTGCCATCAAGTGCATTGACTGCTCACCCCAGCTTGGGGTCATCCACAAACCTAAGAAGGTTAACAGAAAAATTCTGTTAATTCCTCCAGGTCAATGATAAAAATCTTGTAAGAGGTCAAAGGATAGATCCCTGCAGTTCTCTACTTTTTACTGGTAGGCAGGTACACTAGGAGCTATGAGCCACACCCTCTGAACTGGATCATTCAACTCGCCTTTTTTTAAAAACCGTCAGCCTGTTCATCCAGACAAACTGTAACGTCTCAGCTTGGATTTAGCATCCAAAATGTCTACACAAAAGCACACCATTAAGAAGAACATGGAATATTTTTCACAGACATCCAAAGACATTTTTCTAAGCAACGTAAATGCTGATAAACACAAAAATTATTTATCTACAGGTTTTTCCAACACTATGATTTTAAAAGGTAAGCATTCTGCTGAATGCAAATATGAATTTGGTTTGTAAGAAAACAGATAAAACAGACAACAGATTTTAAACTAACTGCTCCTTGATAAGGTGGAATATGTATATTAATTTCTTTTCTTTGTATTAGACAGAAGGAGAAATGTGAACCTGAAGTTCCCAACAGGTGTTCTAACCATGAAACTAAAAGGTATAGAATGATGCATCATCACATGCTCTTATTTGATTCTAGGAATGATATCTAATCACCACGCCACCTAGTCCTCTTTTGTTCTTATAGAAGTTGTAAGATAGAAAAAGAGTTATAATCTGGTTCAAACAAATGAAATGCATTGCTGAGCCTGAATCAAAGTATTCTGATTAAGCTATGTTAAACATTAGATTAAATGTCAGTTCTGAATCAAGAGGTGTGTGATCTATCTCCTCAGACCTACCAAAGATTCCAAAGTGTATAAATAAGATTTAGCTGATTTTGGAAAAATCACACTGCCTTAAAATCAGTCCAATTCAAAAACCTGTTCTCCTCTTAAAAGTTATTTATCCAAGCTCAGTCTGTAGCACTCCTTTAGTTAAATACACCAGAATCAAAGACTGGAAACCTGTGTGCGTTCTTCGGTGTCGCTGGAGCTCATCGCTGCGAGTGAACCTTTTGCCACAGAACATCCAGTTACAAACAAATGGACGCTCTCCAGAATGCCAGCGGAGATGAGCTCTCAAATGTGAGGTCTTCCCATATACTTTGCCACATCCTGGTATGTGACAAATGTGTTGCTTCTTCTTTCCCAAGTTGGAGCCTCTGTTTAAAAAAGAAAAAAAAAAAAAAAGAGAGAGAGAGAAGTTATTCATTCTAATACATTCCTCCAAAATACTGGTCATATACATACATGGGGCTATATATACCACAACAGATCTGCAAACCAACCTGAGAAACTTCCTGTTCTTGTTTCCAATACCACTGGATTCCAGAACACTCCAAAAGGAGCTGGAAATAAATTCTATAATGCTATCCCAGCTCCCCAGAAAATGATAAATTCAGCTGTGTGTGAAACGTATGAGATAGAAGCATAATATTTAAGAAGCATGCATGTATATGAAGTTGGAAATACAGTTATTACAGCAGTTTGTACCACTTTGATGCTGAAGTGTCCCTATTTTACATTTCTCAGACTTTCAGGCTTTCACCATATCAAAGATAGTTCTGGCAAAGAAAAACACAAAGTACTGCAACTGCCAAAATGGACACTGGAGATTTTGGCAATTGAGTAGAGAACAGATGGAACTTTTGGCATCTTGGGGAAACCTGAGAATCAGTTTGGGATTTGAAGGCAAGCAGACTAACCTGAATGCTTTCACTAAAAGAGGTGGAAGCTGATCTTGCTGACATTTAAATGAATTCCTTGGTTTTTCAGTTAAAAAAAAAGAAATCCATCACAATGAACACAGAATTCACAGATTATATAATCCAGACTAAGCCTGATGCTTATTTTAAGATGCTGTCTCAGTGAAATGGCAGGTGATCAGGGGAAGCACCTGATACAACAGCCTAGTTTGGTTTTTTTTAAATCAAATCACAAGCAATAGACCCAGAGAAAGAGATCAGTCTGGCCAGTGCAGGGCATCACGATTGATTTTAGCCTATTTAAGTGTTTGCTACTGCTGAAAGGGGCACTTGAGGGACTAAGCCTGGCTGACAACACAGCTATATGAATGGTCAATGCTGGTACAAGGGCGGAAATCGGAAAAGGCAGCCAGGCATCATGCCACCTTATTCATCAGAAACATTAACTTAGAACACCTTAAGTGGATTCTGAAATCACAGTCTTGGGTGCTCCATCCTCCATGACTGATTATACAATTTTCAGCTGCCTCTCCATGACAATTTTTTTCTTTAAACTGGGTGCTTTAGCTTCTGGTTTACATCTAACAAAGGTTCAGGTTAAAGTGTACATGCTTCAAGGAGCTAGCAATTGCCACAAGCATTTCTGAACATGCACAAAAATGAACTCACTCTAAAACCTAGCAGTGTCTAAAGGGGATTCCAACCTAATCATATATGTACCCAAAACATTACAGACAGTCCAGAAAAGTAAGGAGATAAAATCCCATTAAGTCCTTGGAAATGTTTCTACGAATTCTCAATATAGAGCAATCTTCATAATGTTTCATTAGTCATTTTGTCTCAGAAGATAAAAACATCACCTGTACCTACTAATTATTTGTCATGACAAATACAATTTATTTCAGAACTAATTCAATGGAAGCAAAAGCAGAATCCAGAAGGCTTTTGATCCTGTTGCAGCAGGAGAATCATCTAAGGACTTTATCCTCACCTCTTCTCCAAACAAACTCCAGTGTCTTCCTTTCCACAGTAATTAGTACAAATATTTTGTAACTTGGCATGATATAGTACACGAGTTGGATGAAATCACATCAAAATTCCCTCAGAATAATGTTAATATTCCTATGTCAATAATTTGAATTGGCTTCATTGCACCTCTAGTCTAGACTGAAGGAAACCAAGGCTCAACTCATGGTCATTACTGTGCATAGGTGATATAGAACACACAATTCTAAGCACCTCACCTAACTGCTGACAGAATTCCTTAGCATGTTTCCAAGTTGCAAGTGAGGGGGAAGTCAAGGATACACAGGATGAAACTCACAAGACTACTGTGAATTAGCAACTAAGTGTACTTATTCGATACAACTTCATATGGGCACCTGCATGTTTGCTTCATGTGTGCTCTAACAGGATACAAGTCAAATTCAATCTGGACACTTTGTGGCTGTGACAGTCTGGCACTATGCCCTAACACATGATGCTTAAGAGGCCTTTCTTGCTGCACTGGCCAATAGCCATCATCACTGAATAGATGTATATGACTCCAGCCTACTCCTTGAGTGGAGTCTAAAAACTATTAATATTAGAGTATTTCCATAGTACATTTTAGCTTTATGAAGATTGGATATGACGTTTCTCAATAGGCAGGCAGACTGCCAGAGTTTCAGCAGGAAACACCTTCATCCACTGAGAAACTGGACTTTATATTCAGAGTATTTCCAGCAATAACATTAAGTATTTCAAGGCTAAAACACACACTTATTAATTATTTGAAGAATGTGGCTTTTAGAGTTACATACCTGCAGTGTACTCAGAAGCACAGCTCCTCTATATATCAGACAGTAGTAGTTACATCTCAATGTAATTCCAGATGTAATTGTTAGGATGGTGACATCTCTAGGTGTAACTGAGAGGAGACTAAACTTTCTACTTAACTTCAGACACCTTAATTAGAAGCCTAATATATTCTGTTTGGAAACAGAGTCATCCTTTGAGGCATGTGTCTCTCTGTCCACTTGCTTGTTCCCCATTTATTATATAAGCTTGGGGCTAAAAGGTGTCAAATCTAACACATCATCTTCTTCCTTTCCTACTTTCCCTCCCACCAAGTAAGGCAAAAATAATAGTGGCTTCCCACTTCACAAAACTGGTACAAATCTGAGGACTGCAATGTAGTTTAATTCCAAAAGCCAACAACAAAAACCAGAAAGAACTTCTCAACTTGCCTCTGAATCCAGAAAACAGAAAATGCAGCAAGAAATACCAAAACAAACACTATATGATAAATGAATTTATGATGAAGTCTGCACATGTGAAGCCATTTTCCTTCTCTTTCTCCATTCAGAGCATAAGAGCAATAGTATTAATTGAGTGAAATATTATTCAGCTTTTTCACACTGATTTAAAGTACTTTTCTTGTTTTAGCAGTTACATGTTATTTCTGTACTATGTTAAATACAAAATTATTCATTCCTCCAGGGCTTTTTTTCCTCATCATAGGTACTGACAACACTTGGTCTCTAAGCAGCTCACAAACATTATCATCCTAATGTTTTGGTATGGTGAAATTCAACTAGTACAATCCCTTTGTACCTCCAGCTATGAGGTAGAAAAGATTAAGGCCAAAATTGTCAAACACCCACCAGCTTGAGGTGTCAAGGTTAATGTAGTAGAAGCTATTTTCTCAGAGTACTCTAGATATTCATAGTCTGCTCAATCAAGTTCTTCACAGGAATGAACTCAGTACTTCTGCAGTGGAAAAGGTGGGGGATATAGATCTATAGCTCCAAAATTTCAGAGCCCTGTTGCTGCAGTCCTGCGTCTCGTTCCCTAAACATCTCCCAATTGCTGCAACAAGTGAAGCAGGTGACAATCATTACACAGCCCTGATTCATTCCCTGTGTATCAGCCACCCCATCCATCAAATGGCACTGATGTCATATGTATGCATTCAAGTAATTAGAAACGAAGTGATAATGTATATGCACAAGGAATTAAGTTAAAGTTGCCCAGGATATCTTAACTAAGCCTTTGCCCAATTTTAATTTTGCAACTTAAACATCACTTTAAGAATTATGAATGCTATCTGGAAGAATTCAGAAAAGCAAATGTTTTACCATCTGAAACTCCGCGAATCATCAGCAAACTTGAAAGACTAATCAAAATTCAGAATTCCAGCACTAGGGATAAACAGGTAACTCTAGCAGCTATGGAATATTAACACTCAAATATTCTTTCAAGTGGGCTTATTCCTTTCTCCTAAACTCTAAAGGAATTCTGCATCCTGGTGGGAAAGTTGCTCTAGCAACTGCAAGTACTTTCACTCTTTTCTGTTTCCCCACCATTGTCTCCTTCACTATCCTGTTTTTCTTCCAGCTCTAATTCTTCTCACATCCTGACTTCTTGTCCTACTTTTCCTAGTTACTTTGTATGTTTGATGTGTCCAGGCCTTCCTTTAAGGGGAATTTCAGATTCTCATCTATCTTAACTCTGTCGTAGCTCTTATCTCAACTCTTTCCCAAAAATTGCATATCTGAGTTTTCAGTCAGGCTACACCCTTCTCCAGACTTCCCAAACCATCTCTCTAAAAGATTCTCTCAGAGCCTGAAACTTTCACATTTCATTTTATATCAACTCCACTCAGAAGGAAGAGGATTTTACAGTAAAGATTTATAAATTAAACCACTGTAGTTTGGAAAAGAGCACAAGGAAGATTAAACACATGGAATCTCTCTTTCCTAAGAGCACACGCAGTGCAAGTCACATTTTCAGTTTTCTCCTATACTTTGGGCAGATTTCCATAGGAGAGCCAGAGTTCCCCAAGAACTTAGAAATGTCTGTGCCATGTTGCAGTGAACTACACATAGAAATTTAACAAGAGGAATCTGATGGACAAAGATGCTGCATAACCTGCAGATATTATCCACCTTTAACATCCACCTTTGCTGGTGATGTAAATGCATCAGTCTTTTTCTCTTCAGCACACTTAATACTTACTCAGCATGCCTGCCTGAGATATTACTTCCCTGTGCTTGCAAGGCAGGTATCTAGAATATGCAGCAAGAACTGACAAGAGACTTGACAAGAGAAATGACTCAGCCAGTGCTATTAGAACTCTTAGTGCCACTGGACACTGACAGGTTCTTTAAAGACATTTTAGTGATTTACACTATAGTTTCCAAATAAAGATCTCCATTTCAGTGAAGAAACTGTTATCAATATGGACAAATTTTAGTGTATTGGAAAGAAGCACAATTCTCTCAAGCACAAACACAACTAAGTATTTTTCATTTGTAAAAGGCAGCTTATTACCCTTCCCCTTTCGTATCCATAATCAAGGCATTCAAATTAAGTGTTTGGAAGTAGAATAAAATCTTCAGAACAAAATAAATAGTAATATTTTAATGAGATACACAATAATAAAGCATAGATTCCAATGCAACACTGAAGTTTAATGAATTGGAACTTAATACCTCTTTGTTAGTCAAGGCTCACTAATTTTGACTGAAAACAGTTCAAAATTTGGTTTCTAGAAATATTATACAAACCTTGTTATATTATACAAACCTTATTTTTCCTAGGAAACCAGTGAACAAAAAAACTAGGAAAACTGTATTTTTGTAACACTCCAAAGCAATTAAACTGTGGAAAACTGCTCAATCACTGAGGAAATGCAGCAACACAGGATTTAATCAAGTTCTTCACATATGATAGGAAGCCAATCACGGATGTGCATATTCCAAAATATTTCATTTTCATATTTTTAGGGCAATATTCTATCCCCCTCACTTGTACTAGGTGACCTCTAACTCCACATTTTTTCAACTAATCTCAAAGAAGTAACTCAGAAAGGATGGAATAATCTGCTTTTTCATCTGCAAACCCCAAAATGGAAGTGGTAGTCCTTTATTGCATAAACTCCTTTGCATAAGCCTGTAGTTTACTCTCACTGTAGACAACTGCTGTGAACAAAAGCTCATTTTTTTCTTGCTCATTATTCATTTTTCATCATTATATGTGTGATAGGACGCTGAACTTTACATACCTTCCACCACCTTCTTTGCAGTTGGGACATGTACATGCTACTCGTCGCAGTCTTTTTCCTTCCTGATGTGGTTGGTCCCCTTCCTCATCTACGACCTGTACTCTCAAATGTGTTAGATCATTAGTATTCAGTGTAGAATCACCACTGAGCTGCCACTCTTCTGGATCAGGATCCTCTTCTTTAATCCTAATATCTGGGAAAAAGAACAAACACAGATCTGTAAGTAGCCCATTAAATAGACAGAAAGGAAACCATAATGATAAAGTCTTTTTATTCTTCAGAGCACTATGCCAGTCAAAAGTCAACATCCTTAAGTGCATTCTGACATTGCTTCTGTGCCCTTATGACCAGTATTTACAAGTTTATCTTACTATACATTTCAAAGTTGAAGATAAGCTACAACAAAGCATTATAGTTTAAGTTTGAACTGTTCTTGGTGAGGAATGCTGTCACCAGGAGAATATTGCTTGCTTGAAACTTGGGAAAAACTGAGGGACAAGAGGTTGGACAGAGGTTGAAGAAAATGTAAACACATGCTTCAAATGATTCTGAGTAGCCATTTTTGTTTCTACAGCATTTCTGAGTCAGTGTCACATGTAGTAGCAACAGCCTTTCTCACCAGTCTTCAGAAGGTTTTAGTATGCACAGAGATATATAAAGTAATGAGAGAAATCAATCTAATAAAAGGTTTTCACCTGAGAAAGACCGAGATACCTAAGGAAAACAAAAAATAATGCCTTTGTACCATTTCTCCTCTTCACCTGAAATGTATGTCTTCTGCACAATACATAGAAAACATTTAGGGAAGAATGTTATTCAGCATTAGACAGAGATAAGCAACAGATGAGCCATGTCAATGTTTCGATATACCAGTAGTCAAAATAGGTCTTAGCAGTTTTCTGTATGCAAAAAGGCCTCCTAATTATTCCTTATAGGATGGACATTTGCAAGTATGTGTACCCTCTCCCTACAGAGCATTCATTCAATCTAATCCAAGAATTAATTACAGCGTCATAACAACAACTGTTTTAACAAATTTACATTTTAATAGGAACATCTTCCCCTCAAACACTATTCTGCATTCCCAGTGGACTCCAAGCCTGGATTCCAAAAAAAAGACAGTTTGTATGTATCATTTTAGAATGCTGAACCCCAGCCCCTTCTTTGGTTCAGCAGAGTAGTTTACTTTGCATTTTTTCTGTGGAAATGATTAGCCACTAGCACAAACTAATAAGCAAACAAACAATGTAGGGTTTGGTTGGTTTGTTTGTTTAAGTCTCAAACTAACATCTGTCTATCTTTCTGGACACATTCAAGAGACTGCTTTTCCAGCAAAACAAACCCAATTATCATGTAGACTTTTATCCCTACACACTGAAAGCTTAACTGAGCATTGTGGCCACTCAAGTTCTTTCTGGGAGTCAGTACATCAGCCATCACATCTTTGTATTGAAGACAAAGCTGCAGATTACCTGATAAAACATAAGAAAAATTGTGCTGAGTCATAGGATGAAGAGTATCCTGTCCCAGTAGAGATCAGGAAAGAAACCAATAAAAAAATATGTAAAGAGTAATAGTTACCTGGTCTACCTTCAAAATCATCTCCAGTATTCATCTGTTTTGAGATAAAGGATATTGCTACACAAAAAATTTGCTTGATGCTAATAGAGTCTCATCCCAGTCATCCCCAACAGCACAGTTTGCCTTTTGCACACATATAACCATATGCAGGATTGTCCTGCACCCTACATCACTGATGTAACTACAGTTAAAGTAATTCTCTACAAAATCACTGCATTCAGAAGAGAATTCCAGGTCAAAACCAGGGTAGTCTAGAATATTTATCTGGTTTGGCTGCAAAAGTCGGTGTTAGAAATTAAGTTTGCATGAATGGGATAGGCTCTGAGCTGTGGGAATCCAGGAGCAAGCACAGTCACATCTGCTGATTTTTTACACACGTGGTACAACTGTGAAACGCTTGCCCAAAGTCACCTGCACACCTTCACTGATATCATCACAAGCTCACAATTCCAGACAGCACCATAATAAATATCTTTCATGTGAAGACCTAGAAAACCTGCGGCGACTTCTGGTCTTCTACATGAACCACCAAACTACCTTTGCTACCAAATTAAGCTATTTTCTGATAATCAGCTAAAAAATAACTTTAAAATCTGTATGTTATAAATAAAATTGGTTTTGTATAAGCAAACATTAAACCACTATAAAACCAAGTTTATAGAATTATCTTTCAAATAACTACTAAATATACTAACACATTAGAGCAACTTTAGAGAAAAGCAGAAGCCTGATTTGCTCTTGCACAAAAGGGCATGTAATAGAAATTTAAATACAGCAAGGCTGCCAGCACAGGCCAATTCAAGTTCCCAACCAGTTCTTTAGTACTGTGTGTTACACATTATACTCAAAATTCTTTTACCAATCAAATGTAACACAAAATGTACACTGTATAAATTCTTGTTTTATTTAAAATAACAATTAAAGTACTGTTAATAAAATAACATACAGATTTAAGATGGTAATTTCATTATGATCTCCCTAACATTAGACAGTGGCACATAGTGCGTCTGCAAAGTCAGCAGCTGAATCCAGTTAAGACTGCATACATATACTTCAAAAGAGACAGGCAAAGATTAATGGAACAAATTAGGGTATGGATCTGTGCTCCCAAGATCCAACTCCACTACTGAAACATTCCATATGATTTCTCCTATTACACTGACCTCCAAAAGTCACACTCTAGTAATGGAGATACACGTAAGAGTAGAAGCATGTCCAAAAAGTCTATTACTGCACACCAGTATCCATGACTTTCTACCTTCTATGCAATGTCTGCTCCACTTTACAAACTTTTTTCATGAGTTTCTTCCACTTTTTCATTAGCATCCCTCTATTCCCAGTTTCTCCCAATCACCACGATCACTGCAGCAGCACAGAGACTCATAATAGTTCTATAATGATAGATACATAATTGGGAAACTTACTTGGACAAAAAAAAAAAAAAAAAAAAAGGCAGGACAGACAAAACATACCTAACAGTTGAGGATACTGGAGAAGACAACAATTTGCATAGATATACAATAGTTTATAGCATTATTATAAAAAATGCAAAACTGAAATGAAGACAAAGTAGTACTGTGTTTTCAATTTTGTGCTGTGCTTTCTGATTATCTTGGTACAGCAGAAAGTGTAGCTATTGTTTTAAATACTGATCAGAAGGACTATCTTCTACTCCTGGCACACAGAAAAGTACAACATAAACTGGCAATTTACAGACAGGACTTTTTAATACTTATCTATGTAGACTCTACTTTAAACGAAACACAATTAGAAGAAATATAATTGTAGACAAATAGACACAATAGATAAAGTGTTTATATAGCCTCTCCACAAGTAGTATAGCAGAGAATGAACTGCATCAAAATCCGCTATGAATGTGATTACCTTAAATGAGGTCCTCAGAACCAATGAGTCTGATGCCCTCCAAGTAGGTTTTACATTATTTCAAGAGATAAGGTTAAAATTCCACCAGTATTTTTTGGAAGGAGGAGTGGGGGCCACCCATGAAGCTGCTGAAAGGGCAAACCATGGAGAAGAGCTGGAGATTAAGTGTTCTCCAATGCAATGGTATTTGAGATTATGAAAATTCACAGAGATACCAGAGACTATGTGTCTCCCCAGTGCTCTTCCAGATGTGCTCTATTCTAATTTATCCTCAACTGAGAGAATTGACATAAACTCTGCAAAAAAAGAGGCCTAAAAGAATTTATATAATCCCTAAAGTCATGACAAGGTGATGCAAACACTAGCAAATTTGAGGCAACATTTGTCTTCTACCAATTAAACACAGGCTAAATAAAGGTTACATTTTCTTCATTAATCTTTTATTTTCATGCTTTCAAATTTCTATATGCCCTTACTTTTAAATTCTAGACTTAGTTCTAGGTAAGTATGAAGGGGAATTTTAGACAAAGATATTGTTTCAAAATGCCAAGAGATTCTGAAAAACATTTATTGCGTTCAAGCTCTGCTTCCTGTCTAGTGTGCTAGATTTGGTTTAGGTTTGGCATTTCCAAGATGGAAATTGGGATCTTGGTGAATAATTCTGATCCAAAGGTAGTATTTCATACTCATAGAAAGCCCAGAGCTGGCTGCAATACGGAACAAGACTGAGTGTATTTGGCAAATAAAACCAATAAGCATGAGATTTGTTTAAAGTGTTTCAGAGAGGAGTAACTAAACTGACAGGATGAAACAATGCAGATGGAAATGCATTTTAAACTATTCTTGAGTACATGTGAACTATGATCTAGTGTGGAGAGAAATACTGTGGCCCACTGATATACCCAGGTCATTTCCCTACTTCTCCAGGTATCAGATAAATGAATCAATTAATCTTTACATTATGTCTTGGTCTGTTTCAACTAGGACTTATAAACATGCTATTTTTTTCATCTATGGAAAAAGTTTTTAGTTTGCCCAAGAGCCACAGAAACAGGGGTAAACTGAGAAGGGAAGAGGATGCAGATTTTTTAATACATCTGCCTTTGCAGAATGTCACAAAGGCACACCTAGTATTACATTATAACAGTCTGCAAAATGCGAGCTTCTAGTTCAGCTGCTTTTCCTAGATTCTGAAAGGCACCCTGCCCTTCCACTCAGCCAAGTTTTACAAGTTCCTGATCTGAGAAGCAGAAATATGGTCTTTGAACTAAAAACAGATTTGCAGCAGCACTGCACATACCTTCCCACCAATTTCCTCACAAAATCACAATCTGCCTGCCATTTCAATTGTTTCTGATTGTTTATTTTTCCAAATAGGGGCTTCCCTTCCTACCTTTCCCAAGAAAAAAGAGATGTTAATTCCCACTTCCTTTCCATCTTCCCCTGTTGTTTTGTTTTCTCTACAGTTCAACCCACATTCCCTTGGAATTTAAATTTCGTAAGACACTGTTCTTGTTCTTTCCCATCTAAACTGAACTATCTAAATTGAACTTCCTCTACTAGCTGATCAGCTGTTCAAGTCTTTCAGACCGGAAACTCAACAGAATTAATGATTTTTACTGATTTGTCCCCAAATCTTAAGTGTGAATTTAGACATTTTTATTACACAATAAATTACAGGGCAACATGAGGTACACAGCAAAGTATCATCTTGAAATACTGGTGAACCTCAACTCAGAAAAAAGACTGTCATCTAGAGTCAACAACTCTAAATCAGATTTTAAGTTTCTGAGAAAAAATAACTGTTGTGTACAAGCCTAAGACCAGGACCTTACAGTACTCAAGCAGTACCAGCAAAATTATTAAAAATACAGCAACAGATTTGTTTCCTTGCAAGAAATGCCACACAGTGTATCTCCAACTGATCCTACACATTACTCTAAAGCAAATATTTAAGTATTTAAATGATTAAAGTTCTTTAGCCAGTGCTACCTCAAGGAACACACTACACATCAAGGAACAGTTTCTCGCCCTACAGTAACTGTACTCACTTCAGATGTCTACAGATTCAAGATTCTGGATTCTTACAGACAGCAATGCCTGCTGCAGCATGCACTTACTTTTTCTATTCTTCTCACAGTTGAAAATCTAAGAAGGTCTAACTAAATAGGGGAAGAAGAGTTGATCATGCTTAATACTGAAGAAGCCACTAACTCCAGAAATATGTATGTAAAGCAAGAGGACAGAGAATTCTCTGATCAGCAGGACTAAGTGTTTCTACATAGAAGAATACATAGAAGACTGCTACTAGGGTGAAACAACAGAATTGTCAGCAGTAATTCAGGAAAACAGAACTCTTCAGTAAGTGTTTCTGTCCTGTATTTAAGTAAAAGCCAAATAATTGTCCTACTACTAGATGACAATGAAAAGCTTCCCACTGACAGTAAGTCAGGAGCATGTAAAAACAGTTACGGAAGTAAACACTTAATAAATCAACAGAATTATAATTTTCATTTGACACTTTTTAAGAGAAGGCTGAAGAGCTCTCTGCAGTTTTAATGCTGCAAGCCTTTGGCCATGTGAATGCTCCAGTGGGTTAGAAAAAAGCTAATACTGTGATAATATTGAAAAAGTGTAAACAAAGACTCAAAGAAGTAGGGACAGAATTAGTGCACTCAGAATGCAATTATATGAACAATTAGATTAAAAACTAATTTTTTTATTTAAATCAATGATGACACCGTTGTTGATATAATATACTTGAGAGTTCTGCACAGCAAGTGTCTTACTAGGATACAGGAAAACACTTTGATTAAATGAAGTACAAGACATACTTGGAATACATGAATTAAATACTGGCATGAATTTAGATGCAGGTTGAGAACTATCATTTCTCTATGATAAATTATGACAATGTCATTGACAATGTGTATTTTCATCACCTTTCGCTCTTGAAATCACTGCCTTTTGAAAAAATATCAGTCTTCTACAAGCAGTAAAAGACAACCCACCTACAACCCAGCCTGATCTTCAAGAGGGCAATCACAACTAGGGTCCTGGTGAGTACTCCTAGCATTATAAAAAGACTGTCGTTGTCCTTGGTAGAAACTTCAGCTACTTTCTACGAGCCAGATGCACTGAGAAGTTTGGTTCTGATCTCAGAGATCAGAACAAAGTATGTGATCCTGCCAGGAGGTTCAAAAGGCAAGAAAATTGCACAGAACCTGAAACAATGGCCCTAAAGTGCCAAGACTGAAAAAAGACAGAAGACAAGTTTCCAGCCTTCTTCTTAAGTTGTAGCCGTACTGTAAATAAAATCCCTTCCCTCTTTCACTCCATGGATACTTGCCATGCATCCCCACAGGTGTATGTGAGTTTTCATCTTGTGTCAGGAATATCTTGTAAAAAGAGTATTTGAAAAATGCAAAAGGAATGTGTACCTGAAACTGGGTAATATATTGTTTTGTGAACATCCTGAGGATATCTGAGACTAACGTAACTCAAGCTAAACTCCTTAGCACTGACAATCTATACTGTATCCTTAGACAGTCAGCATACACAACAGTATATTTACTTAGTAAATACACACAGTATATTTACTTAGGAGTAACATACATGCAGAAAACTTTCACCTCACCACCACCAGCTGTGAAGAAAATTCATTAATAAGCAATTTTGGAACAAAGAGGAGAAAAGACCATGAAGTACTAGTAAGGAGAAAGGATGAAACAATTCAGTATTTTCAAGAATTTGAAGAAAAAATATCATTCTATTCCACAATAGATATTGCACTAAAAAATTAACCAGACTAACTGAAGCTCTGCAAACTTTAAGTGAGATAATTTACTATGTGCTGTTATAAGCACAACTGTGAAACATATACAAGCATGATCATCTAATTCTTCCACAATTTATTAATTTCCTTTGAAAATGATGCTAAAATAAGGAATGTAATTTAAGCATGCTGACAGCAAACTATTTACACAAGATTGGTACATAAATAGCTCTAATTCCCGCACTAACTTAAACTCATCTGTTTCCAATTTAATTTTCATATTAAGAAAATAGTGGGGAGAATTGTTTCAACTGTTTTGATTTTATAACATAAAAACTAAATGCCTCAAATGAAAATTGGATAGCCAGAGAGAGATGCTGTCAGATGAAAATATTTACTTAAGATCACTGCTTCAAGTTTACTTCATGCATTTCATAAGACCTTTTTCTTTTTTAAATCAGATTCTATACCAAAATGATACCATGCCCTTGTCTCAAAGTCTTGTTATAAAGAATGCCTTAGAAGGAAAAACTGCATAATTGAAATTAAAATTAATAGGGTTAAAAACTGAAACTTAAAAAGAAAAAAATTGAGCTGCGAAACACTGAAAACCAGCCAAAAGTGTTTAAAAAAGTTCTAGATGCTGGAAGAAAGCTATGCTTTAAGTAGCACTCTGCACCAGTTCATCTGAAACACTAAAACATTGAAACAACCATCCCAGCAAATAAAACTGTGAATGCTTCATTTTTAATTTTGTTTGTTTCAGCATTTAGACTGTTTTAGGAAACAGATATTAGACCAAAGTCTCACAAGATGTCAGCAGATGAAAGATAAATTGTCACTTGGGCAACTATTTACCTTGAAAACTGTCAGCCAATTTTTTGGTCAACTTTAGAGTAGTTGAATGACTCTGGCATGACAGAGCCGTCAGATTTTGGCAGGAATGGAATGAAGCTGCCACCACAAACAGCCAGCCACTCCCAGTCACTATCAACTGTGTAAGTCAGCTACAGGCCTGACTCTAAGGTCAATGGCAGCAGGCACATGAGTCCTTAAGCAGCTGTGCACACTTCTGCACAAGAGGAGCTGGGAAGAAAGATGTAGAAATGAAGACCTCAGTTTCAGAGTGACACTTCAGTCAACTCTTGAAAGGAATCCCTTTGACTTGATTTCAGCTGCAGACTAACCTGGAAAACTGTAGGGTAGGGGATTTTTCTATTAAATAAATGAATCTTCCAGGTGAGTTTGACTGAGTTGATAAGCAGTAAAGTCCATTCTCAAGCCAATGCTACTTTCTTTCAGGTCATTTGCTAGTGTCCTCAGGTGCTACTGCAATGGTCAAAAGAAGTACACACCAAAAAAAAAAATTATCCAGCATCCTATAACGTGTTATTATAATCTATATAAGACCTGGTAAAATTGCCATTTTTTTTTCCAGGAAATAACTAATCCCAAACTGATTCAGTGCATTAATAAATTAGCTGAGACACTATTACAATTAGAATTTGATTAACATCATTAAGTTTCCTTCAGCTGGACAATGGCTTGGGGGCAGGGGGAAAATCCAGTAACTTAAAAATTTTTCCAAGCTGACAACACTTACAGGATCAGAAACATGAAAGCCAAGTTGGTACATTTCAGTTTTTGATAGTTTTCCAAAATAAACATTTTATAAAATGTTTGAAGAAGAAATCTATATAAACATGTTAAAAAAAACTCCACCTTTCTTGACCAGGCAAGTCACTAAATGGTAATGTGAACTGTGCATGTAATGGGTATGTTTGTTATACACAACACAGTATTTTATTACAAACTGCCAACAAAAGAAGTACATTTCTAGAGACCTTTCTCAGGTTTAATTTCCTCTCAAGACCAGAAGAGTGAAGCAAAAACACAGGTGAGAAAGGTATCTCCCTGCAGTGCTTAATATATAGATACTATTTGATACAGCTTTTTGCTAGGAAAGCAATGCTGAGGAGTCCTAGCTGTGACTAACCAATACCCTTCCCTTGGTCACCACAACACAAGCACAATGAAGAATATGAGCTCTAATAAACATCCTGAGAAAAACAAGCTTGGCCAAGAACAAGTTCACTGCAATACAGGTCTGTGCATACCTATGCCTCCATATGTAGAATGGACATTTTGGTACAAACTTAATTACTGGACATCTTTTGTAGAAAACTGTACATTTACTGGACAAAGCTATTAGCTTTGTATTAGGGTTTCAATGGTTTTCCATTATGGAAACAAAACATAGGACCTAGGTAAAGACATTTTGTCCCCTCACACACAAGCACAGTAAAGATATCCTCTGCTGCCTACCCGGGGAGTGAGCCTTGGAAGAACACCTCTCACACAATGGGCTGTAACAATGAAAATGTAAAACCTAATTGCTTTCGCAGCCACACTGCTAACAGAACAAAGTACATTATTTGGACTTCAGATAATTACCAGCCACCTCTGACACAAAACTAGGAATATGTTCTTTTTATCTTTGCCCCAGGTAGACAAATTTTCCTAAATGAAAACAGAAAATACAGCCTGACTCTACTTGGTGTGAAAGGAGAGCATTATCCAGCTTGGGGGAGAAAAACAGGGAAACCCTTCTAATCTTGCTTCAAAGCTCGTTGGTAGTGGGGAAAAAAAAAAAAAGGAATCAAGTAGCTTCACACCCTTTAACTTCCCTTGTTCTGCGGTCTCTTCCACTTAGCACCTTCTTTTGGTTTAAAATTAAACTGTTTTTCTTAATTTGCAAAACAACAATATACTTTTGACTGAAAAAAAGCCCCCTATGATTTCATAATCTGCTTCTAATTGCGTATTTATTCTCCAAGCTGAAGAAAGGTTGTGAGGGGTTATAAACAAGAAGGGGAGGAACACCTCTGGAAAACATTCTCTCAGACAAAATACCAGATGCATATGGAAAAGACACTGAAAGTCAATCAAGATAATTCAGTTTGATTCTGTCAGAAGCAGTGTCATACTAATCATTACTGTGGAAAACTGAGCTTCTCCTAACATAAAGGAAGGGCCAATTACATTCTCCCCAAATTTAGGGAACAGCAGTTTTAATACCTTCCAATCCATTTATTATTCCTAGACAAGTAGGAAAAATGTTACTATAAATCTCCATCTTTAATATAACCAGGTGTTTATAGCTATGCACTTCAGGCAAGAGTTTCTGCTATTCATCCAGTACTTCTGCCTATTGAATCACATTTCATATATCCCATTTGGTCCCATGTGAAATTCCTTATAGGAGAATACAGTTAAAGAATGCTTGATGGAACTCCCTTGCATTTTATTATAAACCACCATTGAAACACTCTTGAGAATCATCAACAGACAAAATGATACACACCACAGATCAGACTCAACTTCTTTCTCATGTGCCTAGCTGGTTCGGGTTTTTTTGCTTTCTTTCTCCTTTTCCTTTCTATTCTTCTCAGGTTTCTGCTGCATTAGTCCATAAGCAATATCATTAGCTACATGATCCTATACTAAATATAAATCTCAGAAACAATCCTCCTTGTATTAGCTAGAGAGCTAATAATAATTAGTAAAGGCTCTTTTTCTGAGACTTAGATTCTGACATCTGAGTTTTGCTGTATTAACATGTAGAATATATGCTTTTTGTACTAACATCTATATCCTCAGAGCTAACAATGTGTGATGGAGACAAACCAAGACTTCCTGTGGTCACTGTTACAGAAAATTTAAGACTCAAGATCAGACAGAAGAGCAAATGCTGTGAGCAGAGCATAACCCTTTGGTGCTGTTGTCTACAAGCCAATGAAAAGTAGGCTTATCTAGATCTGAATCACTTTACTTGATGATAAGTTCATAATACAGTAGTAAATTCCAAACCAAAATTAACTAAAAAACATCCCAGCACAGTATTTTCAATTCAAATTTTAGATTTCAAATGGAAAAGCAAGCTTCTTGACATAGAATACAGCAGTATCAGTAACTATATAGGTATTAAAATCAGTAGTCTTTTCAAATAAAACTCAGCAGGTCTTCTAGGCACATTTCACTTAACATTGCATTCTTCTCACAAGCTTAAATAGACATACAAGCCATGCATGCTTCACTTAAATATTTAGGCTTCAGTATCTTGATGAAGATCCAGAGGGCTGGATCACATGATTATAGTAAAACAGGGATTCCCAAGCTACTTTGTGTCAAAGTTCCCCCCAAATGACCTCTACTGCCCCTCGTAACTAGCCTGGGCACTACCCAATAATGTGTTTAAATGGCTTCTGGTATAGCAAAACCTCCTGAACTACAATCATCTCTTACTCTTATTTGGAATGGACTGTATCAAATTTATCAAAAATAAACAGGCATGTTTATTTCTTCTCACATTAAGAAACACCTATTTTAAGAAAACAATATTTTTTTCTCCACTGAGGTAAAACACTGTGATACTCAAAATTAATGATTGTACTATAAAACATAATACAAGTAAGCAGTACTGAAAATTCACACATACTCTTAAGCACAGCCTCCATTTTGATATATGCATTCTTGTTTCACTGACCCTTACACAAGTTTCCTACATCATAGTAACACTGATAGTAAATCAGTAGAAAATTAATTTAATGAAAAAGCAGATGAATAACAGTATCTCAGGGGGTCTGAAAATTTTAAGAGGAAATAAAAACTGCATTACCAGAAATATTTGTATTTTGCATAGAAACGTCATGTATTCAGGACTAGGAAGAAGGGGTATGTTAATGATACTGATGCCTTAGAAGAGTGGCAGCTGATAGCCAGATTTCCCCCTTTTCAATTTAGTATACAGATCTTCTCCAGGGTAAGACCTCTAAATTCAAACACTGAAGTGGTGTTAACTAATATAACTATTTGGGAGTTACATGAGCTTATACTAAAAGGAGTGAGGTAGGACTATGTTTTAAAATTATAGTTTCTAATTGAACAACATTTTCAAATAAAATTTATCATCACCATGTTGAACCCACTGTATTTGTAGGCTTCAATAGCAAGACAATGATGTTCTGATTATCGCCATTTAAACCAACAACATGCAGCAATAAAAACCAGTCTTTTGTAAAAGAGTAAAAAAAATACCTGCAGGACTGCCAGCATTTTCTCCTTGATGCAGCTGAATACCAGCAGAATCTATAGAGTTTACTGTAACTGTCTGTAGATTTGGCAATTGAGCAGTGCTTAGACTAACTGGAGTTGATGTCAACGCACCACCTGCTGCAACTTGACCAAGAGTGAGAGTCTGCACAGGAGTCAGAGTTATTTGTTGACCAGGTGCATTCTGAATTTGCAAGTTCTGCAAGTTCTGAACTCCTTGCACTTGAAATGTCTGCCAGGTTATCTGCCCAGAAGGGGTCACTGTTTGTGCCTGAATTAAGAAAGTTCCAGGATTCAGCTGCAGTTGAAGATTTTGAAGAGCCTGTTGAGATATACTTTGACTTGCTTGAACACCGTGGATTGTCTGTTGCGCAATACCTTGTACAATCTGGGCTTGACTGGTTGGCTGCTGCGACTCTTGTAGCTGTATGTGTTGTACAATTGGCTGTGCTGTGGAGACCTGAATATTCTGAGCCTGCGTGTCATCAGAGACTGATGTCTGGATGTAATTTCCCTGAAGATCAGAACCATGAACTTGACCACTAGTTGTGGTCAAGTCATTTGCATTTTGTTCCAATATACTTGAACTGTCTATGGTAACGGGCAATTGCGATGAAGATGACGTTGGCACAAATAAGTCATTATCAGTGGCAGTTTCTGTAATTTCAGGAGAAACTTGCTCACCAGTCCTCTCAGAAGTATCTGAACTATCCATGGCCTGTCCGGTATTTATCAAGTGCCCATCTGCATTAATGCCTGCTGTCATGGTTTGAGAACCACTGCCAAGTCCCAGAGAATCTAGATCAACACTATTAATGGGTACAAAAGTAATATTCCCTGGCAGTCCAAGAGGGACGTTAGCAACCACTTGTGCTTGGCCAGGGTAAGACGAACCACCAATTGCAACTCCCTGAACCTGGACTTGACCAGACTGACCAGATAAAATATTCTGAATATTAGCTGAAGATGTTCCAGAGGCAATGATGGTTTGATTCGAGCCAGGAATGATCTGAATTTGACCAGTTTCTTGATTTATACTGCTATTATCAGAAGAGGCTGCAAAGCCAAGTTGAACCTGCTGACCATCCGCTGTCTGGATCTGGGGTATTACTTGGTATTGCACGTTAGACACTGTACCATTCGACGAATCTGATCCTGGTGCAACAGAAAAGATTTGTTGATTTTGCAAACTCTGAATAGGAAGGACATACTGCCCACTTGAAGTTACTGTGGCAGCACCTGGAATCTGTACTATATTACCAGCTTCGTCCTTTATAGTGGTAGGAGCTGCAGACAAGACCTCCCATCTGTTTGGAGCTCCAGCTAATTGCACAGAAGCCAAATCTCCTGTCTGAATAAAAAGAAAAAAGAAAACAAAATATTAAAACAAATGTTGTACAGACTATGTGTTAGACCAGTCATGCAACTCAGCACTAGATATTTATACGCTACTGGAAAACATGCAGTACAGCTCATATGACCACCAGCAATTGGACTAAAACTATGAAATATGGATTTTATAAAGATCTACTGCCTAAATCAGGGTAGCCAGCCTGCGGGTCATGAGCTGCACGTTGCTTGCAAACATGTCAGATGCAGCTCCTATGTCACAGCTATGTCAGGTGACCAGCAGCAGGGTTATTCTGGTGGCAGGGCTGCTGGGTAATCCAAACCCCTGGCTGTGGGAAGGAGGGAGCTGGCAGGGGCTGCTGGAGTTCTCATCACCAACTTACCCCAAGACTCAGAAACACTCTTTGACTAGCTAGGCACCTATTACACACAAGTGGAGGAACCGTCATGAAGCCAGGGTTGCCTCTATCTCCTGGAGCTCCACTGCCTTTCAACTCTGTTTGCTATTTGTGCATGTTGTGACTCCCAGCAGCACAGAAAATGTTAAAAAGTGATGTAGGCACACAGTTGGAAAGATAGGACAACCTCAGTTTGCTACACAGAGCACAAAGCTCTAGTATTTATAAGCTTGTAGGAGTTAGTTTCGCTAAGGAAGAAGACTTCTAGACTAAGAACTTTTACACCGAAATTATATTTGTATTAGTCATATGCATCAGTTAGGAGAGGGAAAAAAAAAAATCTATCTTCATTAAGTTGGAACAACAGAAAAAGCTAGTGTTTCAGAGTAGACCCCAGATGCTTAAAGAACCTATTATGCATTTGGTTTTTATTCAGTAAAGAAAAGGTAAATTGCACTTACCTTTCTTTACCAAAGCAAGCTTTTTCAGAATAGAGTATTAACAATTAGATTTAACATTCTGCAATGCCTAGCACAGATTTGCATAGTCAACCAGCTTGGTATTGTAAGTAACCATCAATCTAAAAAATATGAAGTGTCTCCTTATCTGTTTAACCATACTGCAGTAAACCAGTGGAAAAACTTAATTAATAGCAACATGTAACTAACTTGCCCTACAACCAATCCAGCTCTGTGAAACACATCTAGTCTCTCTGGCAGAGTCCAGAGGACATAGAAAGAACAGCTCGGGTTTGTCCTTTTGCACTCATCCTGTGATCACTCCTGGTAGGGAAGTTACCAGAACATATCACAACTTTTTTGCGATGCTGCATTCTGACTCCCTTTAGAACAAAACCAGGACATGCAAAATACAGCACACATCCAATTCTTTCCTAACATAGCATTGAGACCAGCCAGTCTGAAAGAATCCTGCAGCAAGCACGAGTGAATTTAGTCCGCAGCATTAGATGGGACTTTTCTAGTTTCACATTTTTATCCTATTCCAGCCCATAACACTACAATGCTTACACGTAAAGGAAAAATAGTGCATTTAAGTCTGAGTCCTTACTAGAAGTTTTACTGTGCTTACCAAGCTTCATTTTCAACAAGGAAACACATACCGTTGCTCTAAATTCTTCTCAAGAACTACAAAAATAATTATTGTGCAAAAACCAAAAGAATGCTGGCCTTCTTCAGGCCTCAAAGACACAGACCATTGACTCTCCTTTCCAGCTCAAAATATTCCATGACTCATAAGTGTGATTCAGGTAGTATATTAATTTTATATTAGTAAATAGTATATTAGTAAATAGATACAGTAAATAGATCACCAGAACAAAACTAATTGTACGGCCTTAATGCTTCAAGGAAAAGAAACATAATAAGGAGAATAATAATTCTACTTTATTATTTTCTTTCCCTCTTATACTGATCAACCTTTCATTTGAAAAACTGTTTTCAATTTTTTTGGTCTTTCAAGCTTGTAACTTACAATACTAGAAGAAAAAAATGTGTAATACTCCCTATCACATATCCTACCTAGAAGAAGGCAACAAGTTCTATTTTCCTCTGCTACCACATTACCTTTATAGACTTGTGTTTAATATTGCTTGAAGTTGCTGAAACGCTGCTAAGAAAGTTCATAACTACTCAATTCACAAGCATATAAATAAATACCTATTAACTGAAGGTTTCTTAAAATATCAAAATACCTATAAAAATCAGGGGTAAACATGAGTCAGAAAATACCAAAAGCAAAAATATGACTGTGATATGTTTAAAGTGTGTCATTATAAAATAAATGTATAATATAATGTGTTGATAGCAGTTGGAACAAAAGAGAAAGGAAAAGCAATATAAACCATTACAAGTCTGATATAATTTCTCACTGATTGAAAACTTTGTACAAGCAAATGTTGAAAGCTTTGGTTAAACTGGACTGATCTAATATGCAGTAACATGTCAATGTCTATTCATATGTAATATCCTCCACAGAAATACTTCAAAGGGAACCTGTCTCCTTAGTGATATGGAAATGACCTACTTTATTCTTCTCCCAAAACATATGTTGATTTCCATATTGGCATTTTCATGTTGGGCACACATCTCACGTTTTCATGATCTAGTGAAATCTTCCCTCAAAACCTGCTCTGCAATGATTTTAGCACAACAGAGCCAATCTTTTAGTAGATGCACTTGTCAGTCCATGGAGAAGTTCAGAGCAGCCACGCATGAGGATATGAAGCTATGCTACACATACAACATAAAATGCCTGTTATTCACATTGCTCTTACAGCTGGCTATATCAGACACCACCACCTGAATCATGTGGAGGGAGGAGCAAAAAGAGGGTGAGGCTTTCAAGAAGCTATCCGGCAGCTATCAAAATTGCTAGCATTAAAGCATGAAAAAAATCCATAGGGTAAAGAGTATCTGAGGATGATCTCTAATCTCAAATGGTCATCATCAGCCTGTCATAACAAGATTGACTGTTATGTTCTTTCACAAAGTCCGTTGAGACAAGAAGACATTTCTTGGACTTCTTTTCCTACTAACTAAAGAGTAATAACCATTCTTTACGTCCTCAGGCAATTAAGCACTTGTGTAGTAACTCAGAAGTTCTGCCACTGATACATGAGCAGCAACATCTGCAGCCCAGACACTTACTGAGCTTTACATTCAAAATACACCGGTTTGTTTGCTGTCTCAGCCATCAGTGGAAAATATTTAGAGGGTAGAGAGAAAGCAACAGTTTCCTTATCAACTGATACTCAGGCAGCAGTTATTTGGCAGCTGCTTCTTTAAGAGAAGGCTGGACTGCTTCAATCTAAAGGCTGTTTCAAGAGGAAGGGACAAAGATCTGAGTAAAGTTCAGCACTACTCAGCCAAGGAGGAGAGAACAGGAAGCAACAGGGAATTCACTGGAAGCAGCACCAGGAAACAAGAAAAAGAGACAGGAACAGAGCAAAGAGAGAAGCTGACACAAGGCATAGGATGAATTAAAATCAAATTATATGTCCACCTGAAGAAAGGTCAAGTACCAACAAAGAGTCAAAGCTCCAACTATTGTTCAGCCCGTCTTTTGATTTTTTAACAGGCCTTGTATAATTTCCAGTGGATAAAATAAAGAGATATCTCTGAGAGAAAAGTCTCATTCCTGAAGAATCATGAGCCATGATAAATAAAAATCTAGTAATCATCTTGTTCAATATATTTGGGTAAAATTACAGCAACATGAAGTCAAATGTGGAAGGGATAAGAGAAAGACAGAAGATAAAATACCTTTCAGAAGTGATCTAAACCATACTGAATTGATAAAAAAATAAAATATACTTCACCAAAGTAAAGTGGAGAGGAGGAAAGCAGAGAAAGACCCCTGTAAGAACTGGTATTTGTTGTAGACACCTGCATCTCAACATGTCAAATGGGCACACGTCATTAGCCCTCAGTATTTTACTACAAAAGTCTACCAAACATTTATCTGCTGGTGGACATCTTTTTACTGCACTTTTCAGAAAGTCACTTTTGCTCCATTTAGCCCTGGAGCAAAAGCATCAGCCAAACAACCAGAGGTGGAAAGATAATGAATCATGAGCTCCTAAACATTCAAAAATCACACACCTAATGAAGAAGATTGGACACTGCCTCATCCAAATTGTTGTTTTATGAAAGAGTTAGGGTTCTAATGCATGGTTTTAATAATACCATGTGTTTACCAAGCTACAGTAAACTATCTGTGCATTCTTAGGTCATTACAAATACAAGATAAAATGCACTTGCTTCAACTCTTTCATTAAAGTATGAGCTAATACATTCTATCTCGTATTTGCCATAGGTTAAAAACATGTTCAACATCAGCCACTGTGGTTCAGCTGACACAAAGCTGTTTGTTAAGACAAATTTATTCTGTTGCATGTTTGAGCCCTCTGCTAATGAAGCCACTCAATTCAGAAAAATACTTCTGCCCAAATCAAATGTTTGGAAAAACAAAGAGCATTTTGGGAAAAATATATATTATCTGGGGCTGCTTAAAATCTTATTTTAAAAGAAACTCCAATCTGGTGAAATATATCTAACTGTATCTCAGTTAAAGAATATCTACATCTTTTTGCTTGACATGGACAACTGGAGCCAAAACTTCAGCACTTTGTTATCAATCAGCACAAGTTCAGAACTTTTCCAAATTAATACAATATCCCTGACCTTAGTAGAAACAAGGAAGCTGAAGCTCTAAGAAACAAGGCATGGCAACAAGAAGATATTTTAAACTAGATCATAGGTAACTTCTTTTGTTTATTCATTAGTAAATCTATATATGTATATGAATCTCAATGTAACTACATGCCAAACTAGCATTCTATGGAATGGTTTGGGTTTTTTCTGCTTTCAACTCAGCTGCTGAAGGGTCTATCAAACCATCAAGAGAACAAGAGGACCTGGGATCAGTCAGCCTCACAGCTTGATCTTTGGGAAGACAATGGAGCAAATAACCTTGAAAATAACCTTGAAAAAATTAACCTTCAAATAATCTTGAGGGGTAAAAAAAAAAAAAAAAAAAGTAGTGTTCAGAAGTAGTCAGCCTACACTTAGGAAGGGAAATAATGCTGAAATAACTAACCTCACAATGCCCTAGGATGAGAAGACTGGTAGATGGGTTTAGGCAAGACATATTCTTTATCACTACATTAGTCAAGCTTTTGACTCTGTCCCCCATAACATCAGAAAAAGCCTCTTTCTTATATCATATGGGTTATCAAACACTGGAACATGCAGCCCAGAGAGAGAAAGTGGAGTCTCTAACCTTGGAGTTATTCAAACCCACTGAACACATCTCTGAACAACTTCCCCTCACTGACTCTACTTTGAGCAAGGAGGGGCAGACCAGACATTCTTCAGACATCCTTACCAGCCTCAACTTTCTATGAAATCTTGGACTTCTTGCTAATGTTTAATATTAGATAACTTTTTTGTCCATGCTGTTTTTAAATATGGAAATGCTTTAAAACATACGTTTTCTTGCTTTCTCCAAAACCATTAGGAGAAATAAAACAAAAAATTTTAAGAACATCCCTAAAGCACCTTTTAAAAGAACTTCAAGACTTGGTTCTGATCCAGTATTAAAAAGACATAATTGGAATACAAAAACCAAAGAACATTTTCAAAGGTGAGCTTCTGGACAGTAGCAGGACAAATACACTGTTAGCCATCACATTCTAGTGAAACTTCTTTGTTTTGCAAAAGTGGAGAAGAGAGAGAAGCAAGACAATTCCAGGCAGACTTTTCTATAGCAGCTGAACATGTTCTGGTGCATCTGTTCACATCCAGAAACCTAGCAGCAGGAAGCTATCTTATCACCCACAAAAGCAAAAATGGATGTCAGAATAATTCTGAACTTCCTCCAAATGACCATATAGGCCAGAAACCCAAGTAGTATGGTTAACTCTGACACACGTGGCATTCAGGCATATTTTTGCCAAGTGGATGGAAAACATGAAATTTTAAATGCCTTCCTCTTTCTCCATCCTGTCAGCACTATTCCTACTTCCTCCTAAACTGAGTTTAAACTAGGTGCATCTCAGATTGTTAATCTTCTGAGGCATAAATTAACTATAATTCCAGACTTTCATTAAATTCTGTGAAGCACTTATAATCAGTTCTAAAGCTCAAGATATGCCAAAGCAGTCTTAAAACACACCAGCCTTTACTTGTCCAAGATACACAGAAATGCTTTGTCTACTGCAGAGGAATTATACTCATCTTCCCCACATATGTGAATTATTAACCTGTCCAATGTTTTCCACATCTTGTTGGTATACCAACAACACAAATAAAGCAACAACACAAATAAATCGTATAAATAATTCCTCCCAACCTTTTTTTTAAAGGCTAGCAAATCAGGGCAGCCCACTTCACACAAGATGCATCTACACACCTCAGCTGGGGCAGTTATCTCTGACAGCCCCCATTCTTTGGCAGCTGTCAGAGCCAACAGTTTTCTCAGCCAGCCTGCCACTCTTCCCAATTCCCTGCCTCCCATACAACCTCCCAGCAGTCTTGCACCCTATCCTCACCTATCCAGTCCCACCCAGCACAACCATAAGAATGGCCCTTGGGAGCATGAGAGTTCCAAGACAGCCTTTAGCTTTGCATCACAATGAAGTAAGAGAACATAAACAACTGGTTATCATCTCAGCTTTGTAGCTTCTTAAACAATCATCTGATCATGCTACAACCATACAGCTGGCCATCAAGGCTCTGCTTGACCTAAATATATCTGCTCTTTTGTTTCCTCCCTTATGTATAGCGTTACCATCTTCTGCTTTGCTTCTCATTTTCACCTAATGCTAAAATCTTTGCAGATGTTTAAACTGGAATGAAACTAGTGTATTTATCCCTAAATGAAAAAAAAGAATTTATAACTAAGTGAAAAAGCAAGACCCAAACTAAAACTTCTCAGATTTTGAATTCTCAAGACAAAGACATCCTTAGGGGCCAAAACATGAGTCGTCATTCTAGGTCAGGCAGTAGCACACACCATCCCAGCAAGGCTCTCACACAAACCAGCAGGCAGCAATATTCAAGGCAACGTTCCCATGGCAAGTGTTTAAACCAACCAAGGGTGTAGCAGTATGGCAACCAAGGAAAAGATGCTCAGGTAAGTAAGCCACAAACTCAAGGCATCCATATCAAACACCATCAGACAACATACTGGTGTTGGTTGATTATTTGGCAGAGTAAATTACGGTCTCAAAGCTGAAAGACTGCAATCTTCATCAATGCACAAAGACAAGATCAGCAGTAATGCCTGCTAGTGCCTCTCATCCAAAAAGAAATAGAGTTCCGACCAGAATCATCAGCCAAGCTGAATACCTTGCTATCTAAAGACAACCTGCCTTGACCTAAACTCAACCTTCTTCTCTTTTCTATCACTGACAGGATGGAAAGGAGAAAAAGGTTGAGTTTAGTTCTGTCACTTGCCTTCTTCATTTGCTTTTCATTACAAGCAGCTGCCATTCTCATGAGTCTTTTTACTTCCTCACTAATCCTTTCAGTGGTGTTATAGCAATGAGCATTCAAACAGCAGGCCTGGACTCAGATACCAATACCGAATCATAGGATAATTTCAGCTGGAAAGGACCTCTGAAGGTCACCTGGTCCAACCCCTGGGCTCAAAGCAGGGCCAGCTAGATCATTACAAACACAATCACATTTGCTCCAGCTCTTCCCCAAATCCCAGACACACAATATTCCCTGCATTCCTAGGGGAGTTTTGCTGTTGCTTTTAAATCATACTGCTGGTCTCTTGGGGAGCAGCTGCAGCATACCATTTCAGCCAGGAAAGCAGTATGCTAGCCCAGCATGCTGGCTCCAGCCCTGCCAGCTTCTACCAAGCAAATGTCAGTAAAACAGTAACAAAACAACCCTGAAACAACAGCATCACTATCCATTGACGTGCAGGCTCTTCAAGCACTTCTAAGAGGAAATACCTAGTTTAACTTCTACTATCCATTAGTGTAGCTTGGGACTTCTACCAGACTTTCAGCAGTCAGAACTGCAGTCCAAGTATACAATATAACAGGAAAGAGCTGCCCTCCCACTGCTACATTAGGCCACATCACCCATGCACAGGTCTCAAACTGATTGAGCTATAGTCCTGGGAAAGGGATGAGCATCACAAACTGCAGGAAGAGAATCATGTCTGTCTGTGCATATAGATTTCATTTTCCATACAACTTAGGAGGCACCTACAATGTAAGACTTTTTAGCTTCCTCCTTCTTCCAACTTCCAATATGTTAAATACAGAGGACCAGAAAGAAAAAGACTCTTTATTGCACTAAATCTCTTTCGTTCTTCTGTTTTTCACAAGGAATGTATTTCAGGGCCTTTAGTCCCTCCCCTCTCTTTATAAAGGTCATATTAATTAACTCCAGTGTCTAGTTCAGCTACTGTTAGGTATCTCCTTCAATCTATATTTAGTTTCCACCCAAAATATTCTGAATCATTCAAGAGTTAGGTTGTAGGAGTGTAAAAATTAGCAGAATGCTATAACCTAACTCACAGAAGATATGTAGGAAGGTCCTATCTGCACGTATGGAAAGTAGTGAGTGAGCTTATATTCATTTAGGTTTTTAATTAAGACTTTGGCTTCTCTTGAATTGCATTTGCTTTCCCCTGAAAAACCTCTTAAAGATTGCCACAACAACATATTAACTTAATAGGAGTAAAGAAGTACCACATCAAAACTGTTTTGCCCATTTTGAACTGCCAGGAACCATGTGTCCTGCACCAGCGTTCTAGTATCCTGTCAGACCGACTGCTCATCCTAATCAATCAATCAATCCATCCATCCCCAAGATGCACAATTCCAGCTGTACAGTGAGAACAACCTTAGAGGTCGATATAGGAAAGCAAGCAATCATTTAAACATCATCTGTTTTTCAGTATGTTTATGCTCATCAGCACTGTATGCATCCATACAGTGAAACAAATCTTAGAGCTATTGGGCACTTTAAAACATCTAGAAATATTTTTTAAAACATACTGCTTGAGCAAATAAATAGGTTTGGCAGAAAGGATGCTTGAAAGGGGTTGGAATCCTAGTATATTTTTGAGCTCTGTCATTAGGCTACAACCTGCTGTATGACCTCAGACAGCTATTTTGCTTCAGCTTCCCTTTACGTAAAGTAAGCTGTAATGTACATATGAAAAGTACTTTAAAGTTTATCAAGTATTTAGAAACTTCTATCAGTAACACTTTGACATTTGTTAAAAGCTTGACAAAGCCACTTCATCCACCAGTACAATGCTTTGCAGTTTTCTTCCTATTTGCAAAATCCTAACACTACTCAAGGCTGTTGCACAGCAAGTTTAAAAACAAGACTTGCTTTAAAAGAAGAAAAAGGCACATTTTTTTCTAATTTTAAAGATGTTTTTGTTAAAAAAAAATTAGAGGTAATATGTGCAATTTTCCAAGGGCCAAGGCCAAAAAATTACATCACATCATTTTAAAAGATATTTTGGAACTCTCTTTTAATACACAAATATTTTTAGGTATCAGTTATTTAGAAATGCACCATCTCTTTGAATTTTATGAGCAATGTCAACATGAGATTTAGCTAGAGCAATTAAGGAACATGAGTTCTCATTAGGCTTTTGTTACGGGGATTGTTAAACTAGCTTCAGCAAGAATATGTTTCTAGTCTGCAAGATCCATCTCATCACACCAGGTCCCGAGGTCATCAAGGCTCCTTTCAGAGGCAACGGCGCATGAGAGATAAGGACAGAAAATGCTACGAGGAACCGCATGATAACTCTCCTTAGAAAAACAGCGCGATACAGGAAGCAGCTTTCCACCACCGCGTTCGCTTCTAAACAGCCATTTTACTTCACTACATCCTTCCCTACAGCCAGCCTTCATTTTGTGTTCCTGCCTGGCTGCGCGGTTCCAGGCTGACAGCCTAGCGGGGATACCGGGGGCGCGCTCAGGTGGAGGTGAGATGCCTCCCAGCCTCTCCGGGTTCCGAGCGAGCCGTTCCGGTGCCAGGGTCGGGGGAGGGAGGCTTCCCGCCTCCCCCCGTTTTTGAAAGTAAATGAAGGCGCCGCTCCCAATGGCGGGGGAGGGGGGAGCTTGGCTCCCTCCTCCTCCCGGGAGCCCGGCTCCTCCTGGAGAGGCAGGGGAGCCCGGGGACCCCTCTCCTGGCAGGTCGGCCCTGCTATCGTCCCTCCCCCCGGGCGGGCAGTGCCGTGTGTCCCGTCCCTCCCCCCGGGCGGGCGGGCTGGCTGTGCTGTCTCTCCCCCCGGCAGGCCGTGCGAGAGCGGCGGGGCGGGCACTCACCGCTCCGGCAGAGTGAGAGGCAGCGGCGGCGGCGGCGGCCTCATCCTCCTCCGGCGACGGCGGGCCGATCTTGCTGCAGGTGGCCGCCAGCAGAGCGAGCGGTGACGGCTGCGCGTCCTACCCACAATGGGCGGGTTCAGGGAGAGAAGGGGGGTGGCGGTTAGTGCGGGACAGCGACCGGGCTCCTCGCAGACGTGCACACAGGAAGCGGCGGCGGCGGCACCGGCTCCGCACCCGCTCACAACGTGTCACCCGGGGGAGGGGGGGAAGGGGCCCAGCCGGGCCTGCGCTCACCTGGGGGGCGGCCGCCCCGGCGGAGGCCGAGGCGGCGCCGTTGCCGTGCTGGAGATATTCGCTGTGGCTGCTGCTGTCCACGTCTAAGGCAGCCATTTCCTCTTGTTTCACGGGCTTCTCGGGAGCTGCGGGCACAGCGGGGAGGGGGAGGGGAGAGTCACTGACGGGAGCGATCACCCCCCTCCCTCTCTCTCCCTCCCTCCCTTCCTCCCTCCCTCTCCCCCCCCTAACCCCAGCGCTCCCCCCGCCCTCCCGCACGGAGCCCTCCTCCTCCTCCTCCTCCTCCTCCCCGTGCTGCTGCCCCTGCCCCTCTTCTCCCTCCTCCCCCTGCTCCTCCTGCTGCTGCTCTCAGTGCCGCTCTCGCCTCGCTCGCACACGGACGCTCCGGGGCCGGAGCGGGGACGCGCAGGGCCGGAGCAGGAGCGGGGAGCCCCCGGGGCGGCTCGGTCGGTGCGTACGTACCGGTCATGGTGTGAGTGCGAGCGGCCGGCTGGCTGGCTGGCTGGGCGGGAGGCAGGCAGGCAGGCTGGCTGGCTCGCACACAGGCCCTGCTGGCTGGGGCTAGGCGGCTGCCGCCGGGGACATGCTTATTGTGCTCACGGCGGGCTGAAGCGGCGGCGGCGGCCCGAGCCTACTCCGGGTTTTTTTTCCTATTTTGATTGACGGTGCGGGAAAGCCGAAAGGTGGGGCTTGCCGCGGGAGAGGGGGCCCGGCCGACACCGCCGCCCGCCTGCCAGCCCGGAACTCCCGCCCACGCCCGCGCGCGCGCGCTCTCATTGGCTGTGCGCCGCCGCCGCCGCCGCTCGCACGGGCCACCCGGGCTGCCAGTCACCCGCCGGGGGCGGGGGGGGCGCCCCATGCCGGGGCGGCTTCCTGTTTGCCAGGGTTAGTGCGGGGAACAATGAGCGGGACCCGCCGGGAGGCCGCGGCCCTTGCCGGCCAGGGACCCGCTGTCCCGGGAGGCGGCACCGCCGCCGCGCTCCCCTGACACCGCGGGGCCCGACCGCCCGCAGGGCTCAGCGCATAGGCACAGCTGCGAGGTGGTGGCGCTATGATTCCAGCCCCCCTCCCCCCGCGCCCCCGCCGCTGTTGTGCTCGGGGGGCGCCGGGCCAGGTCTGCGATCTTTCGAAGTCTCCGCGTCGGGGCTGTCACTCACGGCCGGCGACAGCCGCGGCTCCAGAGCGGCGGCCGAGCAGCTCCCGGCCGACGGACAGCGCCGCCGCGCTTTGTCCCTCCGGCGCTAAGATGTCGGCGCGGCGTCCCCAGGGGAGCCGGTCCGCCCGGGCGGGCACTGCCCGGAGGCTGCCGCTGGCCGCCCCCCCGCGGGACCGGGCGCCCGGGTCAGCGCTGGGAGCAGCGCCCGCCTCAGCGGGGCGACCCCGCCGTGCCGCCGTTGCATAAGCGCAGTGGCGGGCTCGCACCTGCCTGGGCCGGGCAGGGAACCGAAAACCTGCGCTGTCTCTGAGGCAGAACAAAACCCGTCCCAGATAAGGCCGCGAGTTCGATTTTAACGCGCCACGTCCTCCCTGCGGGAGTACCTGCCGTGAGCTGGGCACCCGAGCCTTGGCACGGATCGAACATTTGTAGCAGCAGGCTTTATTTTCATCGTGTTAAGGAGAACTAATAAGATTCCCCTCAACGTCAGTTTGCTGGTCTGTGTCCCATGTTACGCAACACAAAGGAAACTGGGAGCTCTCGGATTGTTAAACTAAGACAGGAAATATGTTTAAACGTTACATAAGTATATGATGATACAGGAATGATTATTAGTGGGGCCTGTTTCTCTGTAACACCACTTAGCTTGTAAAGGGTTCCTGTAAAGGGGAACAGTTTGGGTTTGGCCTTCCATCACGTCTAAGTGCATCTGCAGGGTCATAGGACAGTGTAGGTTGAGGCGCTGATTTTGACCCTTAGCTTGCAAATTCTCCTGAAGGATGACTTTTTCATGGTTACCCTCAGTGTGGTGTTCCAAGGAGTCTGACTGAGGCTGGAAAACCTCAAACCTACTTTCCTGTTACAATGTTTAATGTAATTAGAACTGAGGAGGAACTGGGAGATACAGTGAGCACAGTCTCATATGTCCGCAGTTGAGTGTGTGGATTCCCAGGCTCCTGAGATAAACTCATGGCCAAGTTAGTAACTAGGAAACCCAGAAGTACGGTCAGGATTTTTAACAGCCTCTGAGCAGAGAATAAACAGTGCTTTTTAATCAGTCCCAGCACTATGACCTTGCAGTACCTGCCAAGCTTAACTTAGAAACTATTACAGAACAGGAAAAAAGGCACTCAGAAAATGTGAATTTGGTATCAGGAAGTTATGATGGATAAAGATTGTTCTTAGTGTATGAGGTATAGTCTTATTTCTGACCCATTTACTTTTGCTGTTGTGTTGATAGTACCTTCAGGTGACTTAATAATAAGTTGTAAATTAATCCCCAGTCTTTTTGTCACAATTCATTTTTTGCCAAGGTAGTTAAAAAAAACCAACCAAACCCTTCTGCTTGTTAAATGTCTGTATTTATTTACATAGTCTCATGTAATTCTGCTTTAGAGTTAGTTGTTGGCAAGGTAGATAACACAGCCATTAAGAATAAGGGTTTTTTGCAATTTGTATTTTTTATTTTAATAAACAAAAGTTGTGACTGGGAACAGAAGTCAGTAGTTTTTTTAAAAGTGTCCAAAATAATTTTTAGTCAGTGAAAGCTAATATACACGACCTGTAAAAATCCATCAGTATACATACATAAGGACATTTCAGGAAGAAAATGAAAATGCAAAATTGCCTGTCTAGTGCAGTATTTAAAAAAAAGGACTTGTACAGCTAGTATAGAACTTGGAGTTTGTTTGGCAATATCAGAAGTTGCTAGTGAAGCGCATGAGAGTCTATCATCCTGGAACCAGAACTATTACTCATTACTGTAGACTTTCAGTAACCAAGCTGTTCATTTTAAGACTGATGTATAAGAGAAATAATTTCTGTTAAGATGCTGTGACAGGGAAAATTATATTGAGAAACTGGCCCTTGCTATTTAGCGAGGTATTGCCAAATACTATCAATGGCGTTTTGCTTTAGGAAGATCATGTTGTCTAGGGCTTAATCTAAATATGAAAGGTGTTCTTTCTTTTACAGCTGGGTGGGTGCATGTTGAGAGCTGTCTGACTTCAGGAGAATGTTGTCTATAGAGTAGTTTTACCTGCGTGGGTCTGATTGCAGGCTTGGGACATAACTGCAGTGCTTTAAGACAGAAAGATTTGAAATACCAATAGTGGGATTGAGTTTATATATGAAAGAGTTTTCCAATGCAATAAAATTCAGATGTGATTTAGTTTAACACTAGCAGAGAACCATCTTTTTCTAGTCAAATATCTAAAATTGGGGGGATGCTGTTATGATATATTAAATTCAGATAAAAAACTAAACCAGAATATAAACAGACTGTTTAAAAAGTAGACAAAAAATCAAGATAAGTTACAAGAAAGTTGCAAAAAAAGATATGCTCATATGAAAAAGAGGTATAAAGATACTCAGAATTATTAAATATTAACTGATTGGTAATAGAACTCACATGTGTCTGTTTATAGCTTCCCAGCAGCCATTAAGAACACATGAGAAGAAGAAAAAATATTAAGAAAATACATTATTTGTAGGGGTTTTTTTGCTTACCAACATACTAGCATTAAGACATTAAGCATTAGAAAAATCCTGGCTACATGAGGGAGATGCTGTATCAGAACTGGACATCTGAGTTCCCTTTGGTGCTGGTTTTCCTGCAGAGTTAGCACTGGGGCAGTAGTCCCAGAGACTGAGCTCCATGCCCAACTAGAGGAGCCGATGTTTTCTATTCCTTGTGCTTGCCCACCAGATGTACCATATCTGTATGTGATCTGAATAAACTAACCATGACCAGTTAATTCTTACAGAGCCTTGCCTCTGTGAGACCTTGCCTCCTGCTTCTAGGCAGTTCCTGGTTAACTTCAGGTCCTGGGATGAATTCTCAATCAATTCTCTGAAAATGGTGTGTTGTAATTTGAGCTGTGTAGATACAGAGAAGGTAATACTGCTCTATTAATAATAAGAATACTTGTACCAGATACCAAAATGTAGCAGTTTCAGAGGTGAGATGCAGCCTTTGGGGTAAGTAGCAAAATAATATGGAAGAGGAAACAATGTCTACCAGCTTCTGATGAAACTTGAGAGAAGGTTTTGACAGATGAAACAAGATGCAACTTGGCAAGAATGCTAAAACTTGATACCTACGCTGTATTTCAGTTGTAAGCTCAATGCTGTATTTGTCCACTGTAACTTATATCTCATATCTCATTGGTTTAAGTCTTGGAACTCAGTGTCAGTTCAGAACAAATCCAGAAGGAAGTGCACTGTCTTAACACAGCTTCCATCCAGCACAGTGTCTGCTATGCTTGGAAATAGCTTTTCTATTCCTATAGTCCTTTGAAATTTCTGAGCTATGACATGTTATTTCTGTCTTAAGTGATCCCTGCTATGGGTAGCTCTGCATTTCTTTAAAGGATTATATTATTGAAGGTTTGTTGGTATGTGGTCCAGTTCAGTTTTCACAGCTGTGGTACTCCATTCCTCTGTCAAGTGGTGGTTTTGCCATGCTGAAGCCTAGAATGCGACTGGACAAGACGGACAGGAATGCATTCTGCTGGGACAGAATGTAACACGAAGAAAACTCAGGCTCAGGTCACTTTAGTTTGAAAACTATGAAGAATCAGTGGGGATTCCATTCAATGGTCTACCTTAAAATATGTCCTTTACTGGAGGGACAGCAAGCAAGATTATCTGGAAATCTCATACCTCAGAAAATGACTAGAACACCAAAAAAACTATTCAGGAGAGGTATCTTTTTGAATTTGAGATACCTTCTTCTGTTTTAGTAATCTGTTTAAAATTTCAGTGGAATCTGGAAAGCCATATGTTTTCCTAAGTGCTAAACATTTGCATGGTACTAGAAAACCTGAGATAATGACAAGGTTTTGAATCAGACCTCTTAAACTTCCTAGCATTCAGCTGCATTAGGAATTTCAGCCTGCTTTTGCAATTTGTTTAAGTCTTAGGATACATGAATAAGAGTGTGGCTAGCAGTCCTGGATATACTGTACCCTTAATTTCTACATCCCATATGGGTCCATTTGCCTAAGAATATTGAGTCATCTTTACATAGGGCCACAGGCAGGACTGACAGGAAGTTGACCTGTGAGGTTTCATGAGTCAGCACAGAGTAGTTGAGATAGTTGCATGACTCGAGTTCATCAAATAGAGAAATGAGCCCTTGCAAGTATAAAATCAGCAGTGGTTAGAGAAGAGTCTTGGCTGGCATTGTGTCATCATCCTCCAGAAAGCACCTCCCTGTTCTTCTGGCTACAAGAACAAAAATTTTGCTGGGAGGAAGTAGGCTTTAGCAGTGGGGGTGGTCTACCCAGAAGCTGAGCCAACCTAATGGACATCCCCATAAGAAAATCCTGCAAAAATATGCTTCTGGTATTGCAAGCTAAATTGAGTCAAACTAGGCACGGGGAGCAACAGAGCTCCATGGGTGGGAGAGACAATGAGAGGTAAGACTCCCTTCAGCAGCTGCAAGTAGATTAATTCAGGGTGTCAGACTGGCTGAACAACACAGGAACTTGTGCTTTTGGCTATGTTTTGTGTAAAGTGTCTTGTCAGTAGCCCAGGATTTCAAGCCTTTAGAGGAGCACAAACATTACCTGAGAGCACATGAAATACAAAGGCATTGGTTTACTCTGCTGTGTAAGTGTGATGGTATCCAAGTGTAACCATATGAAAGACAAATAATACTTAGCAAAATTGGATTTTATGAGAGCATTTTTTCTGTTTTAAATGGGGAAGCAATTCTAAGAGTACTGGTCTCTGCTTGAAACAACTCCACTAAAGAAAGGTCAAAGGGAAATGTGTGATACCTGGATCCAGCTGTTAGCAGGGGATACACTGGGTTCCTCTGGTCTGCTCACATCCAGTGGAAGCTATGGATGGGGTAGAGGCAGGCCTGGTGAGCTCATGGGCAGCCACAGCAGGAGCGAGCCCGCTCCAGGCTCTTCATGCGCTTCCTGGAGGTCTGAAACACGCTGCCTGGTAAGAGGAGGAACCTGTGAATAAGTAGCCTAACAACCCAGTGCACAAATCTAAAGGCTGTGACTCTTCACCAACACAGATGACTGATCTTCAAGGAATGGGGCCAACAGAAAGTCTGTCCAAGCTCTACATGCACCAGTATGTGAGGACAGACCTCTGGAACATTTTTTTTCAATCTACTCACTGTATTTATGAATTTTTTTGAGCAATTGGGACAAAATAAGTCATGTTCCTTTTTAATCAGAAATTCTTCCTTGTTTGTTACAGCAGTAACTTTCCCCAGGTGATACATTTTTGTATATTTTGCAAATTTTCAAATTCATTACAGACATCTAGTATTTGACTGGTAAACAGGTTCTGTTCTTAATAATGTTAGAGAAAACTTTCTTGTGTTAAAAGTATGTCATTACAATAGGGAACAAAATTCAGTGTAATTGCCCAAGGTTTTTGAGGTTTTTTTCCCCTTAATTTCATTATCTTGGTTTTAGTTGTGTAAAGAATTAAATAAAGAGTATATTAGTTAAATCCTGTAAAATATGTGTGGTTTTTATTCAACTGGGAGCATAGTCCATCTAAGTAAGAATATTTTTCATTAACAAAATTTCTTTCTACTGAAGATGAGACAAAGACATCTAATCTCCCTCCCATTTGGGAAGAGGCAGCAGGAAAAAGCAGATCAGTACATAGGTGAAAACTTGCCATTTAGCAAGTTAATAATTCTTCATTTCACCTCTCTTAAATGAGAAATAGATGTCTTCTTTTCAAGCTTCCTAGAAGTTACTGTCTTTGGGCCCCATCATTATCCTGTTTGTTTATCCTTAATTCGTGCCCTTCAAAGTCATCACAACAGATAAAATCTAATCATAGAAATTGGGGGGAAAACTGTGGATCCATTAGGGAAGGTTAGAAAAATTGTTCAGGTGAAGAGGCCACATAACTGCGACTTGCAGAGTCAGTAATACAGCATCTAAGGATTTTCCTCCACTACCCATCACAAAACTGGAATGGAAGTAATTAAATAGATCAATAGATAAAATATAAAGTCACCTGAATGGGAAAAAATCTTGTCTATCTCTTGTCTAGTGTAATTCTTTCTCAAAATTTGCTGGTTTATTTTTAATAGTACTGATAGAGAAGGAGACCAGTGAAATGAAAGAGACTAGCAAATTATATGTGTGCACCTGTTTGCTGAAAATTTGAAAACATAATAACAGGAGTTAAAAATTCTGAAAGGAAATACTTCTGGAGGGATGAAGTGACTTACTTTGTGCATCTCGGTCTGAATTCCCATTCCCAAAAGAAAAGCAAGACTCCATGGCTCCCTCTAGGAGAAGGAAGTCTGGGTCTGTAGTCCAAACCACATCCCATGCTTTCTGGCAAGTCCAAGTTCCAGCAGCCAGAAGGCCACAGTGTGGTCTGAACAGTGGGAGATTAAATTAATGTCCCTGTAAGGTCATTTGGAAACCTGTATGCAAGTTCTGAATTCTTACATATCTTCAGATGAGGTCGGTTTTTTGTTTCTTAGGGGAAAAAAAAAAATCCCTGATAGGATCTTTGAAAAAGGAGGTGTGGGTAGCAACCTGCAGAAAAGGGCTAGACAGGAAACTTGGATATGAGACCCTTCCCTGAGAGGTGTCTGATGCAAAGAGCGACCAGACCTCAGAGAATTTCTCAGCATTTTCTTTTAATTGGTGCTAGGGGATTACACACAGCCCATGTCATCTCAGTCTGGGAGCTTAAATGCCCCCAAGGTGCCTGGTCCACTCTCCCTATGAGGAACCCCAGTTTTTGGAGAGTTCTGGCATGTTCTCAGTGGCATATAAAACTTCAGTGGTCTTTCCTAGAGGCATCATTTTATTAGAGTAGACAAAAGCATTAGGATGAACAGAACAAATTCGGTTTGTGCCTAACTTTGAAAAAGGAGGTGGAAAGTTCTAGGGTTTATTTCACATTTTCCTGTGTCTACATTTCTGCAAAATCCGAATCTATAAATTGGACAAGACTTGGTAACAGATGCATTCCTCTTATCTCTTACCTTCTTGCTTTGCCAAGGATAGTGCTGAACTGCATCACAAACACGGAGGAAAAGAAAGCTGAGTGAGATGAAATTCCACTTCTGGTCATAGAAGAAAACTGTTTGGGGGGAAGGGGGAAAATTACTAATTAAAATTTATCTAAGAAACGCCTCAGTAAAAGAATCATCAATCTGTTTCAGCTTAAGTCTGAAAGAGGCATATTTGAGGCTGAAAATGATAATTAACGCACTCATGGTGCTCACATAAAACATCAGTGGATGCTTTTTAACTGCTAATTAACCTCTGGCTTCTATAAACATCTTTAAAAAATGCACATCTTCATCACCTTTATTGCAGCTCTCCAGCAATCACATACTTTACTTCTCAAACGATGCTGCAGATCATTCCTGGTCCTTTTGACCTGTTTCTATTTCCAAACTACTGCACAACCTTCCCAGTCTAATGGCACTTGCAAACATCTGCACATGCTGCAGGTGTCCTTCCTATTCCTAAAAATTAATTAACAAAAGTTAATTATTTTTTAATGTATTGTTTCTCTCTCTTGTGTCAATTAGTATCTGAGTTATTGAAGTGGATCATTGCTATTAGTTTGTTTTCACAAAGTTGGAAAATTCAAACTCCGCTATCATCTTAATTACTTACAAATGAAGGATAAAATTCCTTCTTTTCTGTGGCAGAGGTCCAAAAGACATAATGGAGACAGGATGTTGTGGCAAGCCTCCGTTCCCCATGCATTCCTCCAGTCTCAGCAGGATCACTCTGGCACTGGAGGCCAAGCGTGCGTGCCGTGCAGAAGCACAACTCTGCAGTCCCAGGACACAGAGCCCACGACGTCTTTTACTTTTTAACAGTAGTGCCAAATTCTCAGCAACACAGATTATGTTTAAGCAAAGTGGTAATTGAATAATCTGTGTACTGCATAGAAAAAAAATTAGTTCATTCTCCTTTTCCTCTCCCAAAGAAGTAACATTGCAATACTTTTTTTCCTAGCCTGGATTCCTACAGAAATTAAGATGGGGTTGAGATCTTTATCTCTTCATATGTAAAATAAATCTCTGTGTGTGCGCATGTGTGCAGACAGATGTGCATGTACATACTTGCATGTTGTGCAAGAGAGAAGGAACAAGAACAAACAGTAGCCAATTTTAACCACATCTGACAGAGCAAAAAAAAGGCAGAGAAATTCCTGTACGTTTCATAAGAACAAGCTGCTGAGTAAAAGGAGACCCACTGATGTTTGAATTAAGCCCTTATTGAACACCAAGAAAGCTGTGAAGATGAAAGATGTTATGAATCCCTACCTCACAGGAAAAGCTGCAGTCAGAGCTTCCAGCTATGTAGACCTAGGAGAATCCAAACAAGATTTGCCCAAGGGGAACCAAGCCCCATCAGATCTGTAGCTCACAGGATTGGTGGTCAGTGCTGGATTTCTAATCCATTGCTATCCAGCTTTGATGATGACATACTCCATTTCTTGCCCTTTGGGGGAAAAAATATATATTTTTTAATGCAGATTTCTCAAACCTGATGAGCTGAAACCCAACATGAAAGGAAGAACCAGATTTTGTTCTTAAAGACCCCGTGGGATACCCTTACAAGAATCTACATGTGCAGCACACTTGACAAAGACAAAACAGCATCTTCCAGTTCACGGCAAACTAGAGATAAACTTCATGCCCTGGCAGCCTGGAGTTTGATCTTAAGGTAGGAATCACTGCTGTTAAAAAGCCTTTCATCCCACTTTCTGATGTGTCATATCACTGATGTCCAGGGATCTAACCATTCTTAAGAGTTTGGTGAGGGGCACACAGCTTGGGGCTCTAAATGTTCCAGTTTTTTCTGCTGTACAGGTGTGGTATCCTTGCAGGAGACACAGCTGAAGGAAGTTAAGTCAGAGTTCTTGGCACTGCTCACCCTTTCTCAGTGCAATGCTGGGCCCCCAGCTCTGCTGGTCTGCCAGAGACCCTCCTGCCAGTGTCACATGCCTCTGGCACCTCCCTGGCTGCTAAAGGAAACAGTGAGAGGAGTCCAAGCCCAGTGCTGCACCATGTATCAGTGGACACAATCTTCCAGAAACCACTTACCTGCTGTAGTGCTTGTCTCAGTCACATTTCTCCCTCTTCATAGCTTGGGAGTGTAGGACAAGGTTTGTTTACTTCACTCCAGGGTTGTGTGTTCATCACCTGCCAGTAACACCTCCAGGGACAAACTCTGGCCCTCCAACATTCACAATCCCTTCTGGATGACTGCCTGAATTTTTATGTCCTAGTCACAGTAACTCAGTTTTCATCCATCCCTCTCTTCTTGCACTGTATACTCCAGACCCTCCTTTGCCAAGCACACTTGCATCTCTAAAAATACAATCCAGGAACTTTTTATTCTTCATATTGTGTAACATGGAAACTTGTCTCTCAAGCTCAGCAATCTTGCTTGCAGGTGCTGAAGCAATTAATGCACCTAGGCTGCCTTGGATGCCTGAGGCCATATCCAGCCATGCTCTCGTTCACTGTCCTTCACATCCCACACAAAGGAAAGAAAATGAAAGGATTCAACATCCAAATCCTATTCCCCTCTTCTTCCCAAAAAGATTAACTCCAGTAAAACAGATGTGCCCATTCACATCACTGGGTGACAAAGGGATGTGTGTAGCATTGCTATTCTTGCTGCTACATGTTTGTGATCTTATCCTGAGATGTTTTATGAACTTTTTTTTAATCTTTTGTTGCTAAGAGAATAATAATGATCTAGCAAGGCATAAGGAATCTCCAAGGCTTGGAGCAATAAAGTCTTCTAAACTGTTAGCTACTCTAAACTCTTAGAGTTTACTCTTCGTCATCTAAACTAGCTACATTTTGCTATATTTTTTTAAATATAAATACCTATTCTATTCAGTATGTTACACCTACCAGTCCCTGTTTTTTCTAATCTAAAATAAACTAGGTGAGTAGCCTTCTTTTTGTGCTTTGTCATTCATTGCTTAAGGGTATAGGGAGGAGGTTAAAACAGCATGTTTGTTAAATAAGTAAATCTTTAACAAGTTGATTCCAATTTTAACAGTCTAAGGAAACAGTACTATAAAACCTGACAGTACCCACAGATTTTTTTAAGTGACTCTCAAGTCAGTTGTTGGAGCCATTTTATTTCCTGGACGAATTACACAATTTCTGTAGTAGGACAATTCAGCATAAACATCTACAATAAAACAAGTCAATTAAATCTGTAAGTTATTTCTAGTTCAGAGGGAGAAAGCTGCCTTTTTCTTGTTTACTGCTCCCTAAAGAGTCAAGGCCCCAGAGCAGTAGGACCCTGCAGAAACTCAAAGCTAAACACACAATTTCCGAGGTTCTGGGACCCAGACCCTCACAGTTCTTCACAGTAAGTCACATTTGCAAGTCAGCAAGCATTTCTTTATTCCCATGATTTTCAGGCAATGGAGGAGGCAGGCTGGAAAATGGGTTTCTAAAGGCCACAGGAAAACAAAACAAAATGAAAAATCCACAACAATTTTAGGGGTTTACAAATTATCTGTGGAACTTTGTAATCTGCCCCCAGGCTTTCCATGAGGAAAAGAAACTTACTGGTCAAAGTCAGAATGAAGGACCTCAAATTTTGACTTCTGTAAACTGCGAGTTAGATATCCCTTTTGTCAAATAGAAATCAATAGGAATTGAAGTACGTTAAGGGTTTCCCATGGGGGCAGAGTGGCAGACACTCTCTCATCAAAATTCAGTGGCAGCCAACCTGGCAGTGAGCTGGTGGTCCTTTCTCCCATTTCCTCACTGGTTTGTCCACATTCGCTGTGTGGTCATCAGTGTGAGGGTAGTAAGCAGAGGCTTCACAGAGAACAGAACTGGCTTTATCTTTAAAAGCCTCACCCTGCCCAGTATCTTGTGTTTAATTCCAGCCTGTACCAGACCATTTAGGATGTATTAACCAAGTCTGAGAACTGTCAACTAGTGAACATGTAAAGTATTTTCATTGCTGCAGCTAATCTACAAAGACCAATATTTTTGTGTTTACACTGTAAGAAACAAAATATCCTTATCTCTCAATAAAAAACATTGGCTCTTTGTTGGATTCCAACGCTGTTCAACTCAAAACTGTTTGAAATCCTGGTTGCTTCTTATCCAACTCAGCAGTGCCCATAATAGAAGGAAATCAGAGAACTCCCTCTGATAGCACTCTACCTCACCACTTAAGGACTCCAACCACTGAGGATGTTCTCCTCATATGATCTTTTTTGATTGTGGAAGACATTATCCCCATTTCAGAGACATGAGTGAGATGTGCAGGAGCTTCAAGAGCCTTATCAGAGGTTACATGTGAAGTCTCATGGCAGAACCAAGAAATAAATTCCCATTTTTTAATCCCAGTCCATCCTCCATTTCACCATCTTTCTATCTTGAAGAATGGATCAACAGCTTTCCTTTTCCTCTCTTCTCAGTATCTAGCTAGTGTTCCATTCTGTTCTTTGGAAACCATTTTTCCTTTCTCTTGTAGATGTTCCACATACCTTCACAATTTGCCAAGTGCTGCCACACACCATTGGTTGGTGCTCCTGGAAGCAGGAGACCAGCTGCAGACACAGCTCCCAGGCTCCACCAGCCCAGGTTCTGCCTCCACCATGCACCTGTACTTATGCAGAAGGAGAACAGCTCGAGGCATTAATGGTGAGAGAGGCTCTGAATTTAGCAGCATCTCAGTCCTCTCAAGTGCCTCACAGCCTGAGCCTGAAATCCTACAAAGCCCCCACAAGTCCTGCTGCTGCCTGCTCCATGCTCTCTGCTTTGGACCATTTTGCACAGGCTTGTGTGTAAGAAGTGTCTCTTTACAGCCCCATGGCATTTCAGCCAACTTGAGATTTTCAGCATGGATGTTAATAGAGGCCATTCCCAACATTTTGTCCATTAATTCTGCTGTCAATATGCTGGCTGAAGATAAATTAGATCTAGTTTTCCACCTTTTTATCTAAGGTTGTGCTGTAGTTAATAAAACCCCAAAACTCATTTTTCCAAGCCCACCACCAGTGCAATAAGTGTAGCTGTTTCCTTGTGGGACAGTGCTCCTCTCTCAATCATCTCAGGTTTTCAAGCCTTGCCACCTGCCTGTCTAAGCTGTTAATTCTCTCTGAAATTTTTCTTTCAGAGTAGAAAGAGACCATTGAAGAATATCATGCAAGAGTCTCAAGCAGTTCCAGAATTGATTCCTCAAGGCTTGGGCTGTTGAGAGGGCAGCACGACTCAGAGGCAGGGCCCAGCAGAATTTGTGGGATCCTTTGAGCCAGCAGCATGCTGCTTGAAAAGCCTTTCTCCTTCAGACACATTCATGCCTCAAATCATTCACTACCAAATATAGAACGTATTCTTTAAAAGATACTGCTTTCCTCACATGAGGTATCTAAAACTGTTGGAAAAAGCAAAGCTGAAAAATACAATGATACCCCTGGCCATATATGAGATGTGATTAAATCAAAGTGCCCCTGCAGGCTGACCTGGTGGCCATGCAGACCTTCCCTTCACTTGCCCTGGCTGGCATCTGAGATCCAGCCAGGCTCCCCGGGGTGCCGAGGCGTTCCCTCTCCGCCGGCTGTGGGACGGATCACGCAGGCACAGCTCGCTCCAGCAGCCTGCCTGCCTCTAGGAAGGGCCAGGCAGCAGGGTCCTCGTTAAATAACACAACCATATTAAAAGTAACCAAAACAAAGATGTAACATTCTCTTGGCCAGAGGCTGTTCCACGGTTGCTGCTCCTGCTGCCATCCTATCTGTCCTTTTCCTCTGTGACTGATCACATCTCTGAGTTTTTTCTCACATATCTTCTGAGACTACTCAGTCCATCCATCACCTGGGCAGCTGACACATTTGCTTCCATGCTGAAGTCCCAAATGAGCTCTGTTACGTAGCACAAACCAGCCCAAAGCTGCAGTCACCTACCTCGTGGCCCGACACTGCTTAGACTTCTGTCTCTTCAGGTGTGTCCTTGATGGGTGTTTTGGGCTGATCCAGGCCTTGCCATGGGGGCCCAAACCCCTCAAAGCTGGTGGTCCAAGCTGAGCTCATTTGCTCCTTCCCAACAGTGCTGCCCTGAAGCCACAGCATCCACCAGGAAACAATGACCTTGAGGGAATTCCCTCTGCTGCTACAACACAAAGTGTGAAAAGCATCACAAATACCACTCTAATAAAGTATTCTGGATTTTGATAGGCATTTTCTTGAACATTCAGAGGTCCCAGCTCATCTCCAACAGCTTTCAGACTTTCAGTCAACATTTGCCTTTGTGTTTCTTTACCTTGTGCATAAAGACTAACCCTGTATAAGACAGTATTCAGGCCAAAACTGAAGGCTACACAAGCAAATGTCCCCTTCCTTTGTTGTGGAATGTTTAACCATGGTATGAACTGAACCATAAGAAAATGACAGCCATTTCCTGGAATTAGCACTCTTAGAAATTGATTAGGATAGTCATAATAGGAAGATGCAATTTATATACTAGAAAAGCTTTGGGTTGTGCATCTGATACAAAATAGCACTGAAATTTTGCAGCACTGGGCGGTCAGGCTGCTTGGTTGAATGAAGAGAAAAACACAGAGGGGAGGAGGGAGAGCAAACTCTCCTCACTCCTCAGGTCAGAGCACAAAAAATCTGCCCACTCCATTGCTCCACCTGAGCACCTGAACTTGATCACACTTGAACTTCTGAGACATGAGTACAAATACATGCTTAGATGCTGACCAGCTGATCGTTTCTCTTACCACATTTTGCACATTAATGCTGCTATCCTTTTATTTTAAGGCTGATAAACAGTCCAAACACTGAGGAAACCAGAAGACCCAGCATTCTTCCACACTGACTTTGCATTCCTAGAAGGTAAATCTAGTTAAGGCAAGTCTTACCCCCCTGCAGGAACTGAAAGAAAACCCTACATACTCCTAGTTTTATGTCTTTGATCCACCAGCTTTACACATAGAGCACAGCATGTCTCCCACAGAACTTTGCTGAGGGCTATTTTCCCCTTGTGCCAGTGAGATGTCTGGAGGTACAGTGTGCATCTGTTCCAGCTGCAGGACAGCTGGGGGCCAAGAAAATCAGAGGCAGAAGGAGCATCAAAACTATTTTCTGACTCATCCCTAAAAAGCAATAGGAAAAAAAATCTTTAAAATCCTCTCAAGATGTTTTAATATTACACATTGAAAATTATACAGATGTGATACAAGTCTCTCCTAAATAAACAGGAACTTTACAAGCAGCTATTAGAATATGACACAGTTTATAGTAACATTATTAAAACTCCAAAAACATTTATGGTCTTCCCTTCTAACCCAGGGTGTGCCAAAATGTAAAAAATAATTCTAGTGACAAGAAGACACACAGACAAAAATGGCCTGCAACACTTTCTAAGCTGTAGAAATAGAAATGCAGATTAGCTGTAGCATAGTAGAAATGCATTGGAATCCTGCTTGCCCACTGACATCACTTGAGCAACAAACATCAGGTTTAACTGTCAGGTCTTATCTGTCATGGAAGAGACACTCCACAGCTCTTGTTGGCCATATGGCAGTGGGCATCTCCCACCTCCCTCTCAAGGAACTTAAAAGAAGCAAAGGAAACAACGTACCACACTTCATTAATGAAATGTTTCTAGCTGCTCTGAGTGGGAAGTTTCAGATCATGAATCTTCCCATCACAGTGGAGCAAAGAAAAGTAGCTGCTCCAAGCTGGACAGGATGTAGTGCTGAACACAGTGCTGAGAGATGGGCAGAAGGTATAATCAATCTATTTCATTGTTAGAATCAGCCCAAGTGTGGGATTCTGGGGGTAGCCCACACAGGTCTTTCCTTGGCAATGCAAGGCAAGGATCCAAGCATCTCCTAAGTGAACTGTGCCTTTTGGTGCTGATTTCTTAGCTGCTGTGCTGGATTAACCACAAGGGACTGCAAAGAAATCATCCCATTCTGCTGGAGCCTGGTCAAGCAGGTAGCAGCAGGACTAGCAGAGTCACATCCCAGTGGCACCTCAGCAGGGCTGTGCCATGGCCAGTGTCTCAGTGACCAACAGTGATCATCCTGTTGTGTCTTGTGGTTTCTTATATCCCACCCCAAAGCTCTTGCTTCACTTTCCTGACCCCATATCTTTTTTGTGTTCCCTTCATCCCTAGCCATTCTTGATATTCAGAAGTTTTAATTATCTTCTTTCAGTTTTGTTTATATTGTTTTCTTATTTTCCTCACTATTTCTTCCCAAAGTTACATGCTTTCTCCTGTCCTTTCCACTTGCACACTTGGAACAAACAGCCACTCTGTGAACTCCATACTTATTCCTGCACAACCAAGGAAAAGAGAGGCATTGAGTAGAAATGAGAAACAGGGAACGAGGCTGACTTCATTGCAGCTGCAGTGCTGCCTCTGAGCAAGGCTAGTCCTCCTACATGAGCCTAGAGCCACCTACCTGCTTCATACCAACAGCAGTGACTTCAGCAACCCAAGTGTCTCATGGCTTTGCTTCCTCCTGCCTGACATTCAGATAGTGGAAGGCATGTGGGAAAGAACTCACCCTCTAAAATAACACCTTCAGCAGATCTTTCCTGAGCCCTCCAAAGTGCCTGTTTGACTGCAGGGTTTGCAGCAGTTCAGTGCACAAAGCCCACGGCTCCCTGGCATAGCCCACCATTGTTCCCAGCTCTTTCCCGAACTCCGGTGAATCCTGGTGACTCCAGCATTGCACCCAGCCCAAGTGCAGTCCCAGCTGGCACTCTCCTGCTGTGACCCTGGGTCCTGCCAAGAAAGCTCCAGTCTAAGGTCCCAGTTCCTCCAGCATGCTGGTGTGGAGGAAGTGGATTGCTGCCTTTGGCTAGTGGCCTCCAAGTGCCCCTCAAAAACCCCAGGGAGATGAATGGGCCTTGTGAACCCCTGCATACACCTTCCTTGATGTGATTGGAGAGTCACAGACTTCAGAGAAAAGCAGACCAGATCCCCCTGTCTACCCTTCTGTCAAAGTAGTCTTAAAAATAGCTTGCTGTTACTTAAAAGAATTTCTAAGTGGCTGATGTCTTTCAAATACTGAGTGGTATCACATATTCAGAGAGTCCCAGCAAGGTTTTTTGTCTTGAAAAAGCTTAATTTCCTGAAGCATATATCAAAATCCTACCCTATGAATCCCTTCAGTGCAACAGAACTCTCCTAGTTAAAATTCTACACGAGCATATTTCTTTCCTCCCTGCTCCCTGAGGTACCATTCTCTCTATGTATGCTACAATAACAACTGTGCCTTGACTAAAATTGAACAAAATAACCAGATCTTCGTAGAGGATAATTAACAGCCAGCAGTGAATCTTTGTGCTGATTCAATGGGATATGAATGAGTGATGAAAATTCTCCTTTGCTGGGGAGTTAATGGGATATTGTTACATTTACATATGCTTTGCCTCCTGTATGATAGCATGTTTATGGTGTTCATCGTTTCAAGTCAGAAATACGTACACAGATATTTTGTGATTGTGTTCAGGCAGTTATGCCTCAACATGTTTGCCTCTCTTTCTGTCATTAACAAAATCCCCACTCCATCTGCATCTAATCCAAATTCCTCGTGTCCATTCTGAGCAGGATGAGTAGACCTGAGCCTCTCCAGCTGTTCCTAGAGATAGGAAGGTTCATTTCTGGAATTGAATTTCTGCAGTCTTACATAAACTATCTAGGTTAGTGCCCTCTGACAGGATACTTCACAGAGTATTTGGAGGTAAACCCAGTGACACCACACAGGTCTGAAATACTTGGAGCCCCCAGATTTTTGTGTGCTTTTCATTCCATGATAGAAAATTCTCATGGTGTTCTTTCCTATTGGAAAACTAAGTATGTGGGAAAAGTAGCAACTCTCATTTGAATTACTGTATGAGTATCCATTGAGTGTACTCATACATAATATATTTATTACAGGAATACCTCTCAACTCTAGAAAACAATTGTAGAATAATTGAAATGAGAACGTGGGCTTTCTAAAGTAAAAATACTAGTGACCATTCTTAAAAAAGCAAGAGGAAGAAAACATGTCCATATATGTTTAAAAAATAATTGGTAAATAAAAATTTATAATAATTAGTACAACAAAACAGCTCTCACCTGGCTGCACATTGCAAGTGAACTCCTGCATCACCAGAACATATCGAGATGCAACTGCTTGAGTGCAATGGCCAGACTGGGACATGCAGTTTTGTCACTGCTGTTACCTGGGCATGCATTGCTAAGCACACAAAAAACTTGGGAATGCTGCCAGAAGAGGAGCCTTTGCATCTAACCTTAGGCCTGTGAAATGGTTGGAAAAGCAATACCACAATCTCTGGCACATCAACAAGTGTGCCAGGCACCTGGGCTGGTGTAGGACTCCTGGCCAGGTCACGGTTTGCCCAGCCTGGTCACACTTCACAGCAGACTCCTTGCAACAGGCCTCACACCATTTCTGTGACTGCTGCTCAGTAGTGGGGCTTTTCTTCTCCCCTGCAGCCTCAAAATCCCCTTCAGTCTAGAGAGTTATTCACACCCAATGTGTGTGTCCAATGTGGAGATTTAAAAAGAGGATGGGGAGTAAATAAAAATATTGCAGCCATCAGCTGCAGACAGCAACCCTCTGACATGACCTCCAAAGGTGCCCTCAGAGCCTCTGACCTCCTCTGCCCTTGTATCATATTATAAAAGAGTCTTGAATTATATTTTTCTTTGAAAACTAACAGGAATGGGAGGTTTTACAGGATGGTGTGTTTGTTTGTTTTCCTTTTGAAATGTAGGGCCTGTCTCTCCCAGAAGGGATTCTGGCTAACTGGGTAACTAATGAAACAATAATATTGTCTGAGACAGAGGAGCCAAAATTTGGAGAGGAAACTTTTTTCTTTCTTTTGTTTTGTTTTTCATCTGACTGCTTAACATTCCTTCTTCCTGACATCTACAGGAATTTGGTCACCAAGTGACAATTTGGAGAAAAAAAAATCATTTTGTAAAACATTCAAGAGCTCCATTCCTTCTAGCAGAGCGTCCATCCACACTAACACACAGCTGCCAGCCCGCAGAACCGTGTTTCAGGGAAAACCAGCATTTACCACTGTGAGCATTTAAGGGGTTAAACAGAGCAGAAAAAGGGGATTCGTCTTTTAAGTATCTGTCCACTGCCTTTTTAACCATCATACAAAAGAAAACAATAAAAAGAAAATAAGAATTGCTCTGTAAATCACCTGTGGACAGGAGACATGATGAGTAGGAAAGATATTTAGTTCATTTGGAGGGATTTCTTCCATGTGTCGTAAAATATGTGCTCTGTAGTCCTTAGCAAATGTATCCTGCACCGTGGTATAAATGAATGTGAACAGTTTGAACTGCTGGCCAGAAGGGCAAACTCGACAAGTGCTGCACTTGAAGTTATTCATTGCACAAACAGTTGAAAACGAGTCTGATTCTGCACAGGTGCAAAAAAGTCACTCTTTGTAGAGGAGGGTTTTTTGACATTAAATTAGTTTCAATAGATGGTGATGGAGATGCACATAATGAATTTGTAGCTATGGGGAAGCAGAGCGTTGCTTCTGACCCAGATAAAATCCGAAGAGCTTTGCTGATGTCCCCGCAGGAGGAGCCCTGGCCGGCCCCCCGCAGCTCCCTGCCTGGGCTGACAGCGCTCCAGCACCTTTCCCAGCTCCAGCAGCCTCCTCACAGCGACAAACACAAACACGGATTACTACACTGAACACGTCAGGCTAAGTCAATAGTTTAATAACCACTATTAAGGCTTTTCCAAATCCATTTAACAACTGTAAATTATTCCAAAATAAAATAGCCTCAGCCAATCAGCTGTATAGTCACTGACCCACAACTATGTGCTTATTTCTCAATTAAGCAAATGTCCACATGCTGGTTGGCTTCAGCTGCTTTTGTGGCTTTGTACGCTGCAAGTTTCGGTATATAAATCCCGTCCCCCTGCCTGAGAGCCTCAGCTGTTTCCGACACCAGGTACTGCAGCTTCACCCCGGCTGGGCGAGGCCGGTGCTGGATAAGCTCTGCCCCGCAGCCGTGCCCGCTGGCATCGCACCCAGAGCCGTGCGCGCCCCCGCAGCCCCCGAGGGTACCTGTGCCAGGAGAAGTGCCGCCCTCGGGCTGGAGCCACCCCTGAGCTCCCGGGCCCAGCCGGGGCGGCTACCCTCACCTCTGGGAGCAGCATCTCGGCTCCAGTCAGGCTCCAGAGCTGTGTCCCGGCGCTTGGCGGGCACAAGGAGCCAGCCTGGCAGCGGCAGCGCCGGGGATGGGAACGAGCCCGCGGCTCCCTCGGAGCCAGGGGCGCTCAGGTAGGCAATCAGCCCCTCGGGGGGAGCGGGGAGAGCCCGGCAGGCACAGCAGGAATAATTGGAGGGAGCTCCTAATTAATTTGATAATAACCCTATCCTGTGTTAACACACGCCACGTGCAAAAATGGCTAAAAAGCGCCAATTAGCAGTGAAAGAAAGCAGGTAATGGGGAGCAACGGAACCTCGCAGCCCAGAGCTGGCGGCACACAGGTGTGCCAGGCCCTCAGCGGCACCGTCCCTTCTCCAGGACAGGGGCGACGCCTTTGGAGCCTTCTGTCTGCTACAGCATGTGTCTCCCACGGAAAGAGTTAGGTTCCTTCTCCGTACTTGCATTCAACAACCTACTGTAGATGGGCTCATGATACGTTTTAGGTGAGGTATAAATTCTTTTCCTCGCTGGTTTTGAAAGACCTAAAATCCTCATCCTCCTCAAACGCAAGGGAGTGTGTGGGACCTGAGTGGCTGCAAGCCCTGGGGAGAGGTAGAGCCAGTGTACAGGGCCTCAGCCTCTTCCAAAGCAGGGCTGTAGCTGCATGGCCAAATCAGCTTTTTCATTTTTCCTGCCACTCGTCCACTCTGTCTGTCGGGAGGTTTGGGGCGAGGAGGGCAGGGCAGCCCAGGAGCTCCCTGCCCAGCGCTGATGGAGCCAGCAGAGCCAGCCCCAGGAGGGCAGGGCAGCCCAGGAGCTCCCTGCCCAGCGCTGATGGAGCCAGCAGAGCCAGCCCCAGGAGGGCAGGGCAGCCCAGGAGCTCCCTGCCCAGCGCTGAGGGAGCCAGCAGAGCCAGCCCCAGGAGGGCAGGGCAGCCCTCCAGAGAGCCAGGACATGCACGGACCTCAAAGCTGCCCCCTGCAGCACTCATCTCAGGCTGCTGCTAGTCCACAAACCAGATTTAGGATTTAATTTCTAAATACTCATGTTGGCCTGCCACCAGCATTTAAGATAGCCTTTTTTTCCCCTTCTTCTATTATTCTGTGTCAAGCTGTTTTGTATTTTTACTCCTGAGTTTTCTCAAAACTGTAAGTGTCCTGTTTTACAGCCTAATCCCAGGCCAAAACTGGCAGTTTCAATATATTTTCCAGAAAACAGGCAACTCAGATGTCATTACATGTTGTTAAAGTTTTACCAGGTATCTTGTACTCACCACTTACAAGGCTTCCATAAAGCAAGCAGCTATAATGAGCTCCAGCTTTCTTTCCAGGCAAATGTGAAAGAGGGTTTTTTAAATTGATATTTGTGAACCAAAGTCCATGCTCTGTGGATGCTGTTGTGATTGCTGGAACACACAGATGGCTGGTGTTTTAACTTATTTCCTAATTCTGCAAAGCAGAGGGCAGGTACAGGCATTTGTGTGTACCCATCTCTGAACAGGTCTCAGAGCTGACAAGGAGAGAAAAGCAGGGAAGAGAGAGGGAGCTGCTGCTGGCTCCTGTTGGGACTCGAGAAGAAAAGGGGACTGGAGTCCAACAGCCCATCTTACAGCAGCTCCCATTCACAGAACATGAGGTAACTCCCAGCCACTTGATAGCCAGCCCGTGCTTTCAGGCACGGTTGGGATCAAGCAGGTGCCTCCAGCACAGCAGTGTCCCACATCCCAGGTTCTCCAGCCCTTGGGAAGGGCAGCTGGGGGTAAATGGATGAGGAGGGAATTGCAGAAGACTCTCACCTGGGTGGGGGTGAGCCACACTCCAGCACCCTTGGCACACCCTTGTGTCCTCAGCTGGGCTGAATTAATGTTTAACAAAGCCTCAGAGGGACTCCCACCCCGGAGGAGCCTCCCAGGCTGAGGAAGCAGGGGCAGCTCAAAGTTGCAGCATGCACAGGAGTGAAGAGTGGGGTTTGCACCTGTGCAGGAAAGCCAAGCAAGACTCCTCTCTGCACGTGGCACTCACTTTCATGCTGGGGCCAAATCTTGGGTTTTAAATGAAGCCATAAAAGGAAAACTCTCTCCAAACATTAGAAAAGCCTCTTTAGAAAGGTTCAATTTAAGACAAACCACAAACTAGGCACCTTGCCATGGGACTGCACTGCTTTTAGCTGACCCCATATGGCAACATGAGCAGGCTGTTAAATGCTGCAATGCAGCCTTCTGGCCCCCAGGGCAACTTCCTCCTGTGAATGCCAGAGCCAAACCTCTGCAACAGCCAGCTTTAAATCTGGAAACACCAACTGCCCTCCCATCTCATTAGAGAATCCAAGTATTCACTGGGACACTGCGAACAGTAAATTGAATGCCCAAGTTAGGGATAAGGGAGGCTACATCTCTCACTGCTGTGAGAGCACTCATGTTTGGGAAGTGTCATTAAATAATAGTGGCAGCACTTGGTCACAGTATAGTCTGCCTCCTGCCTTTTAATTAAATGATACCAAGAGGCTGTGCTTCATACCATGTGCAACAGAGAAGGCATTGGCTGTGAAAACCATCCCTGCCACTGCTGTCAGCTCCTGTACCAGCACACTGCACAGGAGGAGGCATCTGCTCCTCTTTCCCTGGGAATTTATTAATTTTAGACTGCATTGCAGTAGAGCAGATTTCACCCCCCCAGCAGAAAAAGAAATAAAACACCCTCCTTCCTTAGAGCAAAGAGACCAAAACTGAAGCATGGGGCAAAGTTAAAAAACCCCAACACACATAACTTTGATGTATTTGATGCAGGAAATGACATGGTTTCTCTAGCTACATTGCTATGAAATCTTAAGTGAAAGATTGCTTCCAGCAGAACACACTGATTAAATCTGAAGAGATTTAAGAAAAATTAAGATTCCAAGGCCCAATTAATTTTCTGATCAAGAAATCAAGATGAGTAAGGAATTGGGAGTGGCAGCTGAGTTGCAAGTCTTTCTTCCCTGATTGTGGTTCTGTATATTAAAGAAGCTTTAAAACCAAGGTACAGGAGCATAAAAGGCTGACCTTTGATGTATGTGATATGCCATAAACTAGAACCAGTCCTCCAGATTTCTGTTTGCCAGCTTTACATTTATGAAACAGAAGCTGCCTTTGAATACAGTTTAACATGATTACAGGTCTTTCTATGACTGAAGTTCACTCCTAAAGAGAGTAGCCTACATGCCCCTTTTCCTTCATGGAGTGTAATGAAAAAAGAAGGCCTGAAAGCTTTGAGAGACATTGCTTCCTACTTGCCTCTTTTGCCTGGAATCTTAAATTCATGCAAAATCTTGTCCTTTTTTGCTAGAGAAATTCGTAGATTATTTTGTCTTCTCTGTGAGGGTAGAGGGACTTCCTTGCTCCTATGGAAAAGTAGGAGAAAGACAGTTTCTCAGAGAGAGAGCTTTGCTTATAAATGTACTAGCAACAACCGTAACAATGAAAACAGCCCAAGTAAGACACATTTCTGTGTGCTGAGCAAGGATATTGTGCACTTGGCAGAAGTGAGCCCATATCCTCCAGCCAGCCACAGAGCCTCGCAGAACAGATGTGCTGGTTCAGTGTTTAAAAACTTACAGCTGAAAAGTAAAACCAAGATCTCCTTTACACATTAAGAATAAAGCAGCACGTGATTTTTGAGGAATGGTGACTAGAAATAATTTCTGCAGAACCATGTTCCTAACAAAATCTAAACCTCCAGCTGAAAAATTTGACTACAAAGGGGGAAACCAGCCAAACTCACCCCTGTGATGAGGAGTTTGAGAGACTTCTCCATGCCCAAGCCAGCCACATGCAAATGCTAGAATAAGGGTTCACCTAAAAAACTGGGGGGAAAGGGAAGTCACCCAGGAGTAAAGTCAACTATAACTGAGATTCCAATGCACTGCAGGTAGTGAAAACTGTCTAACCCCCTGAAGTTTGCAATCCTCATCTAAAGTACTGTATACTCCCTTAGTAAAACCTCCTGCCCCAGAAATCCAAGGGAGGGTGAAAGAACTCACTTGAAGGTTTGCCTCTTTGAAAAAGACCTAAGGAAAGAAAAAAAGGTCCATTTCAGGGCTCACAGAATAAGAGTATTTAGATACTCCTCCTTAAGAAAGAACCCAGATGCAAGCAAGGTTTGTGCCATAGTTTAAATCCAGGTTCCCAGGAAAACTTGCTTACAGAAAGATGAGAAGATCAGAGGATCATTACTGCAGAGGATTCAGAGAAATTATCTCCTAATACACAGTTGAAGACAGAACTAGTCTTGGTCTCTCTTTGGCTTGAACCTCTACTGAAATTTAATGCTGACAAATCAAAAAGGGATATATCCAGAATTTGTAACCCTGATAAAAATGGGAAATCTGTATCATCTTAATCAAAGGATATGCCACCCTGAGCTGGATCTGTGTCTTGTCCCTTGGCCTCATATGACTCCTGTGTGCTAGAGGTTAAGGGTTTGTTAAAGAATATCGGTTTTGATTAAGTGTCACATATGGTGTAAAACATCCTCTTTATCACTGGCAGTGAAGGTTGGGGGCCAGACAGTGCCTTTTAGTGAGCTTCTAACATAAATTAGGTGTCTTAGGTAATGGGTGGTTTTCAGACAGGATTGATCTTTCTATGGTCCAGTGAAAGTAGGTGTGTTTGGTGAGATGTCACAAAAGCAGCTTCCTGGCACCTATACTAATGGGCTGGTTACCCCTTTTGGAGTAGGACTTGAAAAATATAGCACAGGAATCCCCCCCTCCCCCTTCCTAACTTTTTCATTTTCTTGATGTAATGGGCAAAGGTCTATATATCCTTTACTCCTTTGGTATTTCATTCCTTGTATTTGCAGTATCACTCAGTGAATCTTGAGCCACTCATCCTTTTAGTCACTTACACCTCCCTAAACTTGCATGAACTTAAGGATGAAGTGGTTATGAGTAGACTGAGTTACTTACTATTTTTATCCATGTACAACCTTTAAAGAAAAACGTATCAAGGATACCATCACCACCACAACCAAATGATTTCAGTTCCCCATTAAGACCTTCTTGGAAACTTTGATGGCACAGAAACCTAAGAAAAACTGTTGAGATGTTAAACCCTAAGTTCCCCTGCCTCAAAAACAAGAGCAAACATGCATTTCTATAGACATCAAAACGTGTCTGTATTTTCCTCTTACTGAAGCAGAAATTCTCTCAGCTTTGTGCAAAGAGTGGCATGATCAAAAGCACAAACTGAGCACACGAGGTCCAGAAGGTGCAATGCAGAGTCTAACTATGGACCTCAGGTAAAGAGGGTATACACAAAATAAATCTTTCCTTTATAGCTCATTGACATGTTGTAGTTAAAACTTTTCTGAAAAGTTTTCATGGGTTTATGAAGAAGTGAAAGCATAAATGTTGGTATTGCAGGCTCAAAAACTCAGCTGCTGAACAAAATCCTCAAATCATTAAACATGCAAGAATATGTCACAAACATTTTAATATTTCATTGCATTTCCCATATACCCACTCATCACAGGAGCTCTGGTAAAAAACAAATTTGATAAAAATATTTAGATAATTAAGATGCAGAAGTCTATTCTGATTCTGGCCAGAAAGGTTTCCTTGGACCCCAATTTAACTAACTGGGATAACAAAGATTTAAAACATGATTACCCTTAATTTGCTTATAAAAATGTATTTGTCTTTAGGCAAAGACAGGCACATCAGTAACTCCAAGATCAGAGCAGTTTCACTGGATACAGTGGGATCATTATGATTAAATTGCATTTGCCTGAAAACCAAAACAGAACTGGCACTAGATGTGGCCTTCCATTTAGGTTATTTCAGATATGAAGCATAAAAACTCCTCTGTTAACATGGGACACCTAGAAAGCATTTCCTCTCTCCTATCTCAGGACCTCTCCTGCTTATTTTTTCTTATTTGCTCATTGTTACAATGAAGCAGCTTTGGCAAAATGCTTTTGAATATCTGTCTTGCCAGAGATACTTTTCAAAAAATGGATTAACTAGTTGAAGTTTGGGGTTGGGTTTTTTAATACCCTCAGATGAAAGACACTCATTCCTACACCCCACTTGGGTAGGGACTCCTAAGGGAGCCAGCATGCTTGCCAGGTGCTGGGGGCCTGAGCCAGGCCCCCAGCAAGGCTCAAGCACCAAAATGCCTTTGGTCTCCTGTGCTGGTCTCTGAGCCCCCAAAAGAAAAAAGCTCTCTTATTTTGGAGGTGCCCACTGTGACTGTCAGGGAGAGTGTCTGACTTGATTTCTAATGTATTTAAAGATATTTTGTCCCAAGTAAAGACATCTAGTGGAAAACAAATAACATATGTATTCTCACTGATTGCTAGAAATAATCCATGGGTACTTCTAAGATACAATCTGACACAGTATTAAAATACAAGTCCTGCAAATAGCCCTTCACTGCCTTTGAAGATAGAACCACTGATTTCAGAGTGAACATACTCATCCCAGACCTGCTGCAAAGCCAATGCCCTTCCAAACCCTTCCAGGAGCTTACTCAGGAGATAAAAACACATTTTTCAAGCCTGTCTCTTACAACACCTCACATTATTCCTCATGGAAGAGCCAAAAAATGTTTCAAAACTGCAGTTTGCCAGAATAGGTTTTTGCCCATCAGAAACACTCCCAGTCCTGCAGGAGCAGTGGCACAGCAGCAGAGTCCCTGCAATGCTGAGCACCACTCAGCTTTGCCCACTTGCTGTCACTGGGACCACCCAGCAGGAGCACACAGGACACTTGTAAAAGCTGATGCCAGAAGCAGGGGAGGGAGGAAGAGCCCCCAGAGCAGCAGCAGAACCCTGCAAGCTGCCTGAGCTCCAGCAGGGCTGCCTGGGGAGCTGTAGGCAGCCTTGGGATCACACCCTCTGACTCCCATCGTCTGCTAATTCCTTGGGCTTTTAATTTGTTTTTAATGGCTCAGACACAGTTTCACAGTGCTCCTGTATCCTAAAACTAATGTTACAGGTTAGCAATGCCTGATTTGTCACAGGAGCACCCCTTCTCACTGGAGAAATGGAAGGGGGTGGTAGGATGGAGCACAACCCTGCCATGCTCATTCCTCCACCGGCACCAGGTTGGGGACTGGCACAGATCCACAGGAGGTTTCTGGTCAAGTTACTTCTCCATCCTTTCCAAATGTGCTTTCATACAGCCTTGGAATGACTGAATAAGAATGTTTCCAACAAGGATACACTGGTTTATTCCCAGCTTGCCCTGTGTGTCAGCAGTGCAGGAGTAAATCAGCTGTTTACAGGACCAGGAGCAGCCTGCACCTCCCTGCAGCCCCATTCATCCAGTGGAGAGGGAAGGTTGCCTGGGGCTTACCTCACACAGCCAGGATAGCAGCAGCATCCCAGCAGCACTTTCTGGCCTTAGCTGCCATTTTCTGTTTCCCAGAGACATCACCTGTGTGGGGTCGTGAGGAGCACGTGAGAGGATCCAGCTCCTGCCGGTTCATTTCCTCTGTTCCAGAGCAAAATTACTGCAAGGACACATAATAGAGATTTATCACTGCTGCAAAGGATTATAGAAATATAGGAGGCTCTCCACCTGTTTCACCCTGTGGGAATTTTGTGCTTGCCTTGTGTTATTTAGATGGGCAGAGAGAACAAGGGCTGAAAGGGAAACGTCAAGCAGAAGCTGCCAGAAAGATCCACTCTAGATTTATTACTCTTTTTTTTTTTTTTTGTGCTGAAAATGCAAATAGAAATTAATGAAAGCTATGACCAAAAAAAAGTGATTGAATTCCTGGGGTTCCCCTGTTCATCCTGTGGCCATCAAACAGTGGGCAGATTTCTGGGAGAGCCAGCTGCCCTTGCCGAGGTGTGAGGAAGAGGAGGCCCATTCTGTTTGGGGATGGAGCATGGAGAGAAGAGAAGATTTAAGACACACTGCCATGGGGTGCTCATGGGGCCTTGCTGGTGGTCCTAATTGAATGTACAATAGACTGTCCTACTTGAAAGGCCAGCCAACTGTAATGCCAACACAGCCCAAAAAAGAGCAATTAAAAGCAGTTTGATACCCCATCCCTTCTATGTACCCCTACCAAGGGGCTCCCCTGAAGTCCTCACCAGTGCAAAATTGCTCTGTACAAAGTGGCCCTTCCAGGGTGTGATGGTTTCCTATTTGTGAATGGAGGAGAGGAAAAATACAGCCAAACTCCCTTGACCTCTAAAGAGCAGGGCACAATTTTCATGAAACGGAGTGTTAAATTGCTCAGCATTGTCCCGAAGCACAAGGTCCCCTGTCACTATCCTGCACCCCCTTTGGGTTTATTAATTTCTAATTCCTATCAGTCTTTCTCCATTGGGAGGAGAAGAGTGGGTTTCACGTTCTCTGGAACCTCCTCTGCTGTGGAGACAAACCAGAGGCAGACGTCTCCCCCGGGAGCCCTGGCCGCCCAGCGCGGCCCTTCCCGGGCTGTCCCAGCCCCTCCGCTCCCTGTGTGCCGCCCCGGGAGGGCCGGGCTGTGCCCCAGGCTCCCGCGGCGGCTGGTGACAGATGAGCCTGACAGCCTGCCCAGCGCAGGTGACTGAGCATTAGCTCGCCCGAGAGTGCAGGCGCTAAGTAAAGCTCATTCCTAATCCAAATTGCTTTTGATAAGAACAAAAGCTGTGCGCAAATGAATATTTCCATCTTATTTCAAATTCTAGGTTTCAACTGCAATATTAATGCTATTTTACAGTGTAATTTACTTGTAATAATATGTCATTATTGTCATTTTACAGTTTTCTCTTAAAGTAGTAAAGAAAATGTTTTAAAAGGCACAAATAGCTGGAGCACAAATCTCCATTCAGCCTAAGAATCTGTGCTCTCCCATCAGAATGGCACCTAATTGAAAACAATGACATCCCCAATGGGCTAAACACTCCAGTCATTAACTCATTTTTATTTTGGGATAAAAGGGTGTGCTTACAGCTTTTTTCCCAAATAGTAAATATAAATTAAACAGTTCTCTTTCTTTCCCAGAATGGCATCTGCCAGTGAAGCCAGCGATGACCTCTAACACTTTCCAGAAGCACATCCTAAGCCAGCACCTGGTGTTGGACACAAACCTCCTCCAGGTGAGGGGTTTCCCACAACACAGCACGTAAAAGGGGGCTTGCAGTAGCAGGAGTGTCCTTATTACCTGGTGACAGGTTCCATGTGACTGCACTGCTGGGCTGGTAGGAAGCACAGAAAACTCAGGCAGCCTCCAGAGGCCAGGCTGTGAGCAGGGGATGGAGGTGTCACAAGAAGATGCATCGCTCCATGGAGATGACACGTGTCACACATGTAGCTGTAAACCAGCTGTGTATCTGTGGATGAAAACTGATGCTCTATTAGTACTCTTGAGGACTGAGAGAACCCATCAAAGGCTGTCACAGACTTCTCATCCTTCTCCAGGAGGGTTCCCAGCACACTTCCCCCATCAGAAAACTCCCCAGACTGATGAGGTCAAAGCTATTTGAGATCCGATTGGTCAGGAGGGTGCAGGTTACACATCAATTGTCTCCTGCAGGCTGGGACTTTATCCCAGCAGCAACTATTGTTGAGCAGCTGTGAGATTTACACCACATTTCCAAAAATATGATTTCTCAGTGTGATCTCTGTCTGAATTCGACAGAAAAATATTAAATGGCTGGCAAAACATTAGTAAATAAAAGCAGATCAAGCTGATGTTGTTACAATAACAGATTACATTACTATTCCCAGTCCTTAGGAAAGCCCTGATTAGACCAAGATCCTCATGGGGCCTTATGAATAAGTCAGGAAGGGGCTCTAATGGCCCGGCGTGAGAGCGCGCGAGCCGCAGCGCAGCCAGCGAGGAGCCAGGTGCTCTCAGGAGCAGGCTCCAGCCTGGATGACTAACAGCACTTAGCACAGGGGGGCTGCTGATTTTCTTTAACAATTTGGGACATATTTTCTGCTAATATAAACTAGTAGCCAGGAGAAAGCTGTCAGTTAATGACAGCAAAATCTGACCCGTAATCTATTCTCAATCCCTTTATTAGTCATTATCTTTTTGAAGAAACGTACCTCAGTCTGAATACTCCCCACTACAGAGAAAAGCAACAGACTTTTCCTGTTAATCTCTGTATGGGAAACTCCAATAGCTGAAGTATCCTTCCACCTTTGCAAGCACACCTAGCATTGATTGCTGATTTTATATCTTGAAATGCATAATTACTGAACTAAGAGAAAATTACTTTTTGCTTGTGAGTGTCAGGACAGCTCTGAATCCATGAATGACTCACCCTCAGGCACTGGTGTTTAATTTATGAGTTATTTATCTCCTTGCACACACCCCAGCACAAACAATTATACTTAGTAATTTGTTGATCTTATCAAGGCTGTTTGATGTTAGTATTGCTACCTCCAATAACGCTTGTGCTTTGAAACTTAAACAGGATTTATAACCAAATTTGGATACTTTGCACATGATTCATATTACTGAGAAGTTTAACTCTTTGGCAACCAGAGGGTTTTGCATGCACTTTGGAAGAATATTTTGCTGACAGATTTGGCAAGGCATCCCTTCGGCAGCAGGAGAGCCCCTGGTTAGAGCCAGCTGTCCTTACACAGTGTGGTGATGTTCCTAGCACAGGACAAGGGAAGCAGCCCCAGCCCATGCCTGGGGCCAGCTGCAGTGCCCTGGTGAGGCCAAAGCCCCCAGTGTTCACATGCTGGACTGCAGGGTCTTCCCTCAGAGCCTGGCTTGCTCCTGGGAACCCTTTTATATGGGCAGCAGCCTTCCTCATTAGTGAGTAAGAGCTTTATGAGCCTTTAAACTATGACATGTTTACTATGAACCGAGCCCTGTGAGCCCCTTAGCCCAGTGTAACTCCTCTGCTGTCAGGTGCAGGTACCAAACCTGGGCTGGATGTGCTCACCTCGTGCTGTGCTGGGGGGCAGGCAGCTCCTCTGAGGCCATGGCCATGGGGGCTGAAGGTCCTCACCAAGGGGTTTTCCAAATTGCCCTCATAAACCCTCCTCCCTCCCCCTTCGTGCTGCTGTGATCATTACACCAAAATACAGCAAGTGACCTTGGTACCAGAGGTACAAGCAGTGCAGGGATTTCATAGACTCACAGAATGGGTTGGGTTGGGCTGGCAGAGACCTCAAAGATGGAATCTGACCCCCAGCCTCGGGCAGGGACACCTTCCATCACACCAGGCTGCTCAAAGCCCCACCCAGCCTGGCCTTGAACACTTCCAGGGATGAGGCATCCACAGCTTCTGCTGCCCCACCACCCTCATAGTGAAAATATTTTCCCAGTATCTAACTGCAAACTCTCCAGTTTAAAGCCATTGTCCCTTGTTCTGTCTCTACATGCCCTTCTAAAAAATAATTTACCCCAGCTCTTTTGATTCCAGGCTCAAGTACTTGAGGTGTGGTGATGCTGCCTGGGAGGGGTGGAGGGTCTCTGCTGAGGCTGTGGTGGGGCTCTGCAGCCAGTGCTGAGCCTGGGTCACTGGGGATGAAAACATGGTCAACACAGAGCAGTACTTCCTCCATCCCCACTCTTACTAAGAGAGCCCTTGGTATGTTATTTATCTGTGTTTGGAGAAATCCCCATGCCCAATTTAAGCCTTTTCAATTCCCCTGCTGTGCAGAGCTGCTGCCCCTCAGGGCCCAGTGGAGCCAAAGCCAAGCCTTTCCCTCCCACAGCAGCAGCAGCAGAGCTGCCAAGGGCAGGCAGCCCCCGTGTTGCTGCTCAGCCAGGAACTGCCAGGCACTGCCTTTCCGAGACCCAGGGCATGTATTTTGTTAACTTACACGTCCCACACCCTCTTGCAACAGCTGCAGATTTGATTTGCTGTGTGGTTTATCAGTTTCTCTGCTGAGCACACACATTTTGCATGTAGAAAACAAAACTCTGCAGGCATTACCTGCACAGAGCCACAAAGAGCTCTGGTGGCAGCAGACCCGGCCCCGCTCCCGACAGCAGCACACACAGGGAGCGTTCCTCAACGTGCAACACACTGCCCCACACGTCTATTCCATGGACCTGAAATGGGCACTGCCCCTGCAGAGATGCCAAGAAACAACTGCTCCAAAGACAGCCTTGGAATGCAGAATTTACTGTAAACCTTCCTAAGCCCAACCTGCACACCGCTATGTCAATCCACAGGGGTACTGTGATGAACACCATCACTTTGATTTTTTTTAAAGCCTCCAGTGGTTTTCCTGTTTTAATTGAAGTGAAATTGTGGAATGGTGTAATCAAACATTTGGAATTAGTATGGAGGGACTAAAAGCTAAAAGAAGTGACTATTAGTTTTAAACAATTACAAATTTTTAATGACTTTCTCTGCTTCATCCTCTGTGAGTTGCGTCTGTGAGTGGAGAAACAACATGTCTCCTACCCACTGCCACCAAGCCAGTGGCAGTGAAAAGTGTGCAGACAGATTTCATGGGTTTTTTCTTAAATAGCAAATGTGAGTAGGATGGATACATTGCACCTGGAGTAGCCTGTGCAGGTTGAAATGCAAAATAAGTTGTGCTTACCTTAAGTCACAATTCTATTTAAAACAGAGTGCTTTACATTTGCTACATACATCTAAAAGTTTTAAGGAGCTGTACAGCTTGAATGCATAAACCCACTAAAGAGAAACATGGGCTGCACATATTTAACATGGCAGTTGTCACAAGTCACTGGTGATAGAAATAACAGCTTATCAGATTATTCTTTCTTTTAATAAAAGTCATGATTATTCTGGAATAATTTATTACCTTCAGTAGTTAAAAGAACCTAGTTAAACAGCTGAAGAGATAACTATTCAGGCAAATTAATAAACTGAAACATAAAACGTTACAGAATATATATTTTTTTAAATTGTGGTAAACATATTAAGTTAATTTTCTATATTCAGGACATTGTAGTATCTTCAAAGAACTCGGTCTACCACAATCAACTTAGTTTGATTTTTAATTATTTTAATTTTTAGAACAGGGAGGTATTATGAAGTACACACAAAGAAATAGAAACAATTCATGGGGTTACTTTGGAAACCAGAACAAATTTCAGCCAGGACAAGAGAACACGTTTCAGTGGGTATTAGTGCAGTGAAGAGGTTACTTCTCTTTCAGCAGCACACATACTCCACTTCTCACTCACCTTTCATTTTGTCTAAAACCCAGCATGAGCCCTTCTCTGGTACTAGCAACTTGCTGACTTCCAACAGAAACAGGTAGGCTCTGTTTTCTTTTGGGTTTGACTTCTAACACAAGATTTGATGGTCCTAATCTTTTCTCAATTACGTAGCATCAAAATAACACTGGGAACAAATACTAGCCGTACCAGGGAGATGATACAAAAGAGAATTTCAAGGATTCCAAAACATCTGAAGCCCTAATTTCTCTGCTCTACAATAGTGTCCTTGCTCCTGCCACCATGAAAACAGGAGATGCTCTTTAAAACAAAATCAACAACTACATGTTGATGTGACCTTCCTCTTTCTCTTTGGTGCAATTAAAGGCATAATGCCATCAATGAGGCTCGTGGCTCTGGCTGAAGCATGTCTCACTCTCCCAGACAGGAGCAGTGAGGCTCAAAGGAGGCATTTCCAGGGAATGTCTCCAGCAGGATGTGGCCAGCACTCCCAGGGCGCTACACACAGTGGGAGGTGAGCTGGTGGCAAGCTGCCTTTTCAAAGTTCCCAGCTAGGGAATTTATCACCAGGACACAAGAGGCCTGGCACACCAACAAGACACAGGTCACAAGAGCATCTCTCCCAGCCTCGACCCCACTGAACCTGTAGCCAAAACCAGGGGCACTCAGTCACAGCCAGGCTGTTTAAACACACTCAACAGACTGTGAGAAAGGGCAGCTCTGCACCTCACACTGAAAGAACAAACTTGGTTTTGTTTTACCAACACCTTATTTTTCTGTTACCCAGAGCGACCAGCTCTCCTTCACAGTTAAAAAGTAAAGAGGCAAAAAGGCACTCCCAGCTGCAACCTCATTTCAGCAGAACAACTTACCTATTCAGCACAGTGTGACCTCTTCCTTCACAGCACTATCCGTGTGTGGTCTGGCCTCAAAACCAGACCTGAGAGGACAATGCACAACATCAGGACTACAGCTCCAGCCCAATTTAATAATTTCAAGGCAAGAGCGAAATACTTTTTCAAAATTATTTGAATGAAAAAGCTCCAGTCTCATAGATACCATGATTTTTCTACATATATTTCCTCTCTCTAGTAAAAATAATTTATGCTGCCATCATTATTATCCTTAGTATCATCTTTCAGTGAACGTCCATCTACAAATTCATTAACTTTTTTGAGACAAATCATTGGCATCCTAATCTTCTGATTCCCATGAAAGACTCACTTTCAAGATACAATTGCAGCTGCCCCACACTGCCAGTTACTGTATCATACACGTCTTAAAATTCTGTAATCAGCATCCACCAGGTGCCGTATCGCATTCAGCACACCACAGTCAGTCAATACAGACATCCCCAAACACACCAAGGCTGGTTTTGTCAAATGTTTTATTGAGTGTAGACATCTGGAGTACTGTAAAACATGCATTATCTGTAGATTCAAAAAGGAGCAAGCCACATTGTCCTCACTGTCAAACGTGTCAGGCTTGGCATACATGATGGAGATTAATGAAGTATCATGAGAGTAATATGGTTCCCGAAAAGCTTCTACAATTTGGAGTAGGGTCTTAATCGTTTGAAATGCAAAGCTGTTCACATTTAGTGAACTTGCATGTTTGCTGGAGGTGCCATATTTTAATTCAAAACAAACAAGAATAATTTCACTGGGGGGAAGGGAGGTTCCCTAGGTAGAAACTGTATGCTTTTTGTTTCCAGATATTCCAATTCCAAATAAAAATTCATATGCTTTTTGAAGCAGCACAGTTCATTTCTGAGCGAACAAATCTGGTATTCATTTCTTCTTGGGTTGTTGAGGTGTATTAAATTTAAAGAAGATAATATCTCCATCCTCCACTACGTAATTTCTGCCTTGTTGTCTGTATTTTCCAGCAGCCTGTAAATAGAACAGACAAAAGGAAAATCAGTTACTTCATTAGACATTTTATAGTATTTTCAAACGGCAATTATTTAAATACATTTTGGTTAAGAGATGGTAATACTTCAGCTTCAGAGTTTGACAGTCAC